>NC_067461.1:24303925-24306425 GCF_025434085.1 Hippocampus zosterae | reverse complement strand
GGATGGGAGACCGCCTGGGAATACCAGGTGCTGTAAGCTTTTGCACCCACCTCCAATTCTCAACACGATTCACTGCTCTTTCCAAAAATTTTGGCTTTCATTCGTCCTTCAACTTTCACTTATCCTGTGGTTTGAAATCGTTTCCTTCACGTTGATTTGACAGATCAACGTCTCTTTGGAATAAAATTAATGTCCAACAGAGGGAGCCGTCTGCACGGGGTCGGTCATGATAGCACATGGACATGAAGCAGCTTGGGATTTCCGCCTGCTGGATGCTTTTGCACCTCCACTGGAAAAGCCAACTTTTGCAACAGACATCAAGTACAGCCTCTGCGTGCTCGCAGAGGACCGTATGCGAGCCTGACAGGCTGCGCGCTCCAACCACCACGGGAGCGGGCCCCTCCTTCGTGCTCTCGGGAGGAGGTCATTAAATGAAAAAAAAATCACCCCACTACTCTATCCCCGACCCGCAAGTGCCCTGTCTGCTATAAAGGGGACAATTTTCACGTTTTCCCTCCCTTACGGCCATACTACCCTGAGAACGCCCGATCTCGTCCGATCTCGGAAGCTAAGCAGGGTCGGGCCTGGTTAGTACTTGGATGGGAGACCGCCTGGGAATACCAGGTGCCCTAAGCTTTTGCACCCACCTCCAATTCTCAACACGATTCACTGCTCTTTCCCAAAATTTTGGCTTTCATTAGTCATTCAACTTTCACTTATCCTGTGGTTTGAAATCGTTTCCTTCACGTTGATTTGACAGATCAACGTCTCTTTGGAATAAAATTAATGTCCAACAGAGGGAGCCGTCTGCACGTGGATCGGTAATGATAGCAGTTGGACATGAAGCAGCTTGGGCTTTCCGCCTGCTGGATGCTTTTGCACCTCCACTGGAAAAGCCAACTTTTGCAACAGACATCAAGTACAGCCTCTGCGTGTTCGCAGAGGACCGTATGCGAGCCTGACAGGCTGCGCGCTCAAACCACCACGGGAGCGGGCCCCTCCTTTGTGCACTCCGGAGGAGGTTTATTAAATGAAAAAAAATCACCCCACTACTCCACCCCCGACCCAGAAGTGCCCTGTCTGCTATAAAGAGGACAATTTTCGCGTTTTCCCTCGCTTACGGCCATACTACCCTGAGAACGCCCGATCTCGTCCGATCTCGGAAGCTAAGCAGGGTCGGGCCTGGTTAGTACTTGGATGGGAGACCGCCTGGGAATACCAGGTGCTGTAAGCTTTTGCACCCACCTCCAATTCACAACACGATTCACTGCTCTTTCCAAAAATTTTGGCATTCATTCGTCATTCAACTTTCACTTATCCTGTGGTTTGAAATCGTTTCCTTCACGTTGATTTGACAGATCAACGTCTCTTTGGAATAAAATTAATGTCCAACAGAGGGAGCCATCTGCACGGGGATCGGTCATGATAGCACTTGGACATGAAGCAGCTTGGGATTTCCGCCTGCTGGATGCCTTTGCACCTCCACTGGAAAAGCCCACTTTTGCAACAAACATCAAATACTGCATCTGCGTGCTCGCAGAGGACCGTATGCGAGCCTGACAGGCTGCGCGCTCAAACCACCACGGGAGCGGGCCCCTCCTTCGTGCTCTCGGGAGGAGGTCATTAAATGAAAAAAAAATCACCCCACTACTCCATCCCCGACCCGCAAGTGCCCTGTCTGCTATAAAGGGGACAATTTTCACTTTTTCCCTCGCTTACGGCCATACTACCCTGAGAACGCCCGATCTCGTCCGATCTCGGAAGCTAAGCAGGGTCGGGCCTGGTTAGTACTTGGATGGGAGACCGCCTGGGAATACCAGGTGCTGTAAGCTTTTGCACCCACCTCCAATTCTCCACACGATTCACTGCTCTTTCCAAAAATTTTGGCTTTCATTAGTCATTCAACTTTCACTTATCCTGTGGTTTGAAATCGTTTCCTTCACGTTGATTTGACAGATCAACGTCTCTTTGGAATAAAATTAATGTCCAACAGAGGGAGCCGTCTGCACGGGGTCGGTCATGATAGCACTTGGACATGAAACAGCTTGGGATTTCCGCCTGCTGGATGCCTTTGCACCTCCACTGGAAAAGCCCACTTTTGCAACAAACATCAAATACTGCATCTGCGTGCTCGCAGAGGACCGTATGCGAGCCTGACAGGCTGCGCGCTCAAACCACCACGGGAGCGGGCCCCTCCTTCGTGCTCTCGGGAGGAGGTCATTAAATGAAAAAAAAAATCACCCTACTACTCCATCCCCGACCCGCAAGTGCCTTGTCTGCTATAAAGGGGACAATTTTCACGTTTTCCCTCGCTTACGGCCATACTACCCTGAGAACGCCCGATCTCGTCTGATCTCGGAAGCTAAGCAGGGTCGGGCCTGGTTAGTACTTGGATGGGAGACCGCCTGGGAATACCAGGTGCTGTAAGCTTTTGCACCCACCTCCAATTCTCAACACGATTCACTGCTCTTTCAAAAATTTTGGCATTCATTCGTCATTC
>NC_067461.1:24278925-24298925 GCF_025434085.1 Hippocampus zosterae | reverse complement strand
CTCTGCGTGCTCGCAGAGGACCGTATGCGAGCCTGACAGGCTGCGCGCTCCAACCACCACGGGAGCGGGCCCCTCCTTCGTGCTCTCGGGAGGAGGTCATTAAATGAAAAAAAAATCACCCCACTACTCTATCCCCGACCCGCAAGTGCCCTGTCTGCTATAAAGGGGACAATTTTCACGTTTTCCCTCCCTTACGGCCATACTACCCTGAGAACGCCCGATCTCGTCCGATCTCGGAAGCTAAGCAGGGTCGGGCCTGGTTAGTACTTGGATGGGAGACCGCCTGGGAATACCAGGTGCCCTAAGCTTTTGCACCCACCTCCAATTCTCAACACGATTCACTGCTCTTTCCCAAAATTTTGGCTTTCATTAGTCATTCAACTTTCACTTATCCTGTGGTTTGAAATCGTTTCCTTCACGTTGATTTGACAGATCAACGTCTCTTTGGAATAAAATTAATGTCCAACAGAGGGAGCCGTCTGCACGTGGATCGGTAATGATAGCAGTTGGACATGAAGCAGCTTGGGCTTTCCGCCTGCTGGATGCTTTTGCACCTCCACTGGAAAAGCCAACTTTTGCAACAGACATCAAGTACAGCCTCTGCGTGTTCGCAGAGGACCGTATGCGAGCCTGACAGGCTGCGCGCTCAAACCACCACGGGAGCGGGCCCCTCCTTTGTGCACTCCGGAGGAGGTTTATTAAATGAAAAAAAATCACCCCACTACTCCACCCCCGACCCAGAAGTGCCCTGTCTGCTATAAAGAGGACAATTTTCGCGTTTTCCCTCGCTTACGGCCATACTACCCTGAGAACGCCCGATCTCGTCCGATCTCGGAAGCTAAGCAGGGTCGGGCCTGGTTAGTACTTGGATGGGAGACCGCCTGGGAATACCAGGTGCTGTAAGCTTTTGCACCCACCTCCAATTCACAACACGATTCACTGCTCTTTCCAAAAATTTTGGCATTCATTCGTCATTCAACTTTCACTTATCCTGTGGTTTGAAATCGTTTCCTTCACGTTGATTTGACAGATCAACGTCTCTTTGGAATAAAATTAATGTCCAACAGAGGGAGCCGTCTGCACGGGGATCGGTCATGATAGCACTTGGACATGAAACAGCTTGGGATTTCCGCCTGCTGGATGCCTTTGCACCTCCACTGGAAAAGCCCACTTTTGCAACAAACATCAAATACCGCATCTGCGCGCTCGCAGAGGACCGTATGCGAGCCTGACAGGCTGCGCGCTCAAACCACCCCGGGAGCGGGCCCCTCCTTCGTGCTCTCGGGAGGAGGTCATTAAATGAAAAAAAAATCACCCCACTACTCCATCCCCGACCCGCAAGTGCCGTGTCTGCTATAAAGGGGACAATTTTCACTTTTTCCCTCGCTTACGGCCATACTACCCTGAGAACGCCCGATCTCGTCCGATCTCGGAAGCTAAGCAGGGTCGGGCCTGGTTAGTACTTGGATGGGAGACCGCCTGGGAATACCAGGTGCTGTAAGCTTTTGCACCCACCTCCAATTCTCAACACGATTCACTGCTGTTTCCAAAAATTTTGGCATTCATTCGTCATTCAACTTTCACTTATCCTGTGGTTTGAAATCGTTTCCTTCACGTTGATTTGACAGATCAACGTCTCTTTGGAATAAAATTAATGTCCAACAGAGGGAGCCATCTGCACGGGGATCGGTCATGATAGCACTTGGACATGAAGCAGCTTGGGATTTCCGCCTGCTGGATGCCTTTGCACCTCCACTGGAAAAGCCCACTTTTGCAACAAACATCAAATACTGCATCTGCGTGCTCGCAGAGGACCGTATGCGAGCCTGACAGGCTGCGCGCTCAAACCACCACGGGAGCGGGCCCCTCCTTCGTGCTCTCGGGAGGAGGTCATTAAATGAAAAAAAAATCACCCCACTACTCCATCCCCGACCCGCAAGTGCCCTGTCTGCTATAAAGGGGACAATTTTCACGTTTTCCCTCGCTTACGGCCATACTACCCTGAGAACGCCCGATCTCGTCTGATCTCGGAAGCTAAGCAGGGTCGGGCCTGGTTAGTACTTGGATGGGAGACCGCCTGGGAATACCAGGTGCTGTAAGCTTTTGCACCCACCTCCAATTCTCAACACGATTCACTGCTCTTTCCAAAAATTTTGGCATTCATTCGTCATTCAACTTTCACTTATCCTGTGGTTTGAAATCGTTTCCTTCACGTTGATTTGACAGATCAACGTCTCTTTGGAATAAAATTAATGTCCAACAGAGGGAGCCGTCTGCACGGGAATCGGTAATGATAGCACTTGGACATGAAACAGCTTGGGATTTCCGCCTGCTGGATGCCTTTGCACCTCCACTGGAAAAGCCCACTTTTGCAACAGACATCAAGTACAGGCTCTGCGCGCTCGCAGAGGACCGTATGCGAGCCTGACAGGCTGCGCGCTCAAACCACCACGGGAGCGGGCCCCTCCTTTGTGCACTCCGGAGGAGGTTTATTAAATGAAAAAAAATCTCCCCACTACTCCACCCCCGACCCAGAAGTGCCCTGTCTGCTATAAAGAGGACAATTTTCGCGTTTTCCCTCGCTTACGGCCATACTACCCTGAGAACGCCCGATCTCGTCCGATCTCGGAAGCTAAGCAGGGTCGGGCCTGGTTAGTACTTGGATGGGAGACCGCCTGGGAATACCAGGTGCTGTAAACTTTTGCACCCACCTCCAATTCTCAACACGATTCACTGCTCTTTCCAAAAATTTTGGCATTCATTCGTCATTCAACTTTCACTTATCCTGTGGTTTGAAATCGTTTCCTTCACGTTGATTTGACAGATCAACGTCTCTTTGGAATAAAATTAATGTCCAACAGAGGGAGCCGTCTGCACGGGGATCGGTCATGATAGCACTTGGACATGAAACAGCTTGGGATTTCCGCCTGCTGGATGCCTTTGCACCTCCACTGGAAAAGCCCACTTTTGCAACAAACATCAAATACCGCATCTGCGCGCTCGCAGAGGACCGTATGCGAGCCTGACAGGCTGCGCGCTCAAACCACCCCGGGAGCGGGCCCCTCCTTGGTGCTCTCGGGAGGAGGTCATTAAATGAAAAAAAAATCACCCCACTACTCCATCCCCGACCCGCAAGTGCCGTGTCTGCTATAAAGGGGACAATTTTCACTTTTTCCCTCGCTTACGGCCATACTACCCTGAGAACGCCCGATCTCGTCCGATCTCGGAAGCTAAGCAGGGTCGGGCCTGGTTAGTATTTGGATGGGAGACCGCCTGGGAATACCAGGTGCTGTAAGCTTTTGCACCCACCTCCAATTCTCAACACGATTCACTGCTCTTTCCAAAAATTTTGGCATTCATTCGTCATTCAACTTTCACTTATCCTGTGGTTTGAAATCGTTTCCTTCACGTTGATTTGACAGATCAACGTCTCTTTGGAATAAAATTAATGTCCAACAGAGGGAGCCATCTGAACGGGGATCGGTCATGATAGCACTTGGACATGAAGCAGCTTGGGATTTCCGCCTGCTGGATGCCTTTGCACCTCCACTGGAAAAGCCCACTTTTGCAACAAACATCAAATACTGCATCTGCGTGCTCGCAGAGGACCGTATGCGAGCCTGACAGGCTGCGCGCTCAAACCACCACGGGAGCGGGCCCCTCCTTCGTGCTCTCGGGAGGAGGTCATTAAATGAAAAAAAAATCACCCCACTACTCCATCCCCGACCCGCAAGTGCCTTGTCTGCTATAAAGGGGACAATTTTCACGTTTTCCCTCGCTTACGGCCATACTACCCTGAGAATGCCCGATCTCGTCCGATCTCGGAAGCTAAGCAGCGTAGGGCCTGGTTAGTACTTGGATGGGAGACCGCCTGGGAATACCAGGTGCTGTAAGCTTTTGCACCCACCTCCAATTCTCAACACGATTCACTGCTCTTTCCAAAAATTTTGGCTTTCATTCGTCATTCAAATTTCACTTATCCTGTGGTTTGAAATCGTTTCCTTCACGTTGATTTGACAGATCAACGTCTCTTTGGAATAAAATTAATGTCCAACAGAGGGAGCCGTCTGCACGGGGATCGGTCATGATAGCACTTGGACATGAAACAGCTTGGGATTTCCGCCTGCTGGATGCCTTTGCACCTCCACTGGAAAAGCCCACTTTTGCAACAAACATCAAATACTGCATCTGCGTGCTCGCAGAGGACCGTATGCGAGCCTGACAGGCTGCGCGCTCAAACCACCACGGGAGCGGGCCCCTCCTTCGTGCTCTCGGGAGGAGGTCATTAAATGAAAAAAAAATCACCCCACTACTCCATCCCCGACCCGCAAGTGCCCTGTCTGCTATAAAGGGGACAATTTTCACTTTTTCCCTCGCTTACGGCCATACTACCCTGAGAACGCCCGATCTCGTCCGATCTCGGAAGCTAAGCAGGGTCGGGCCTGGTTAGTACTTGGATGTGAGACCGCCTGGGAATACCAGGTGCTGTAAGCTTTTGCACCCACCTCCAATTCTCCACACGATTCACTGCTCTTTCCAAAAATTTTGGCTTTCATTAGTCATTCAACTTTCACTTATCCTGTGGTTTGAAATCGTTTCCTTCACGTTGATTTGACAGATCAACGTCTCTTTGGAATAAAATTAATGTCCAACAGAGGGAGCCGTCTGCACGGGGTCGGTCATGATAGCACTTGGACATGAAACAGCTTGGGATTTCCGCCTGCTGGATGCCTTTGCACCTCCACTGGAAAAGCCCACTTTTGCAACAAACATCAAATACTGCATCTGCGTGCTCGCAGAGGACCGTATGCGAGCCTGACAGGCTGCGCGCTCAAACCACCACGGGAGCGGGCCCCTCCTTCGTGCTCTCGGGAGGAGGTCATTAAATGAAAAAAAAAATCACCCCACTACTCCACCCCCGACCCAGAAGTGCCCTGTCTGCTATAAAGAGGACAATTTTCGCGTTTTCCCTCGCTTGCGGCCATACTACCCTGAGAACGCCCGATCTCGTCCGATCTCGGAAGCTAAGCAGGGTCGGGCCTGGTTAGTACTTGGATGGGAGACCGCCTGGGAATACCAGGTGCTGTAAGCTTTTGCACCCACCTCCAGATCTCAACACGATTCACTGCTCTTTCCAAAAATTTTGGCTTTCATTCGTCCTTCAACTTTCACTTATCCTGTGGTTTGAAATCGTTTCCTTCACGTTGATTTGACAGATCAACGTCTCTTTGGAATAAAATTAATGTCCAACAGAGGGAGCCGTCTGCACGGGGTCGGTCATGATAGCACTTGGACATGAAGCAGCTTGGGATTTCCGCCTGCTGGATGCTTTTGCACCTCCACTGGAAAAGCCAACTTTTGCAACAGACATCAAGTACAGCCTCTGCGTGCTCGCAGAGGACCGTATGCGAGCCTGACAGGCTGCGCGCTCCAACCACCACGGGAGCGGGCCCCTCCTTCGTGCTCTCGGGAGGAGGTCATTAAATGAAAAAAAATCACCCCACTACTCTATCCCCGACCCGCAAGTGCCCTGTCTGCTATAAAGGGGACAATTTTCACGTTTTCCCTCGCTTACGGCCATACTACCCTGAGAACGCCCGATCTCGTCCGATCTCGGAAGCTAAGCAGGGTTGGGCCTGGTTAGTACTTGGATGGGAGACCGCCTGGGAATACCAGGTGCTGTAAGCTTTTGAACCCACCTCCAATTCTCAACACGATTCACTGCTCTTTCCAAAAATTTTGGCTTTCATTAGTCATTCAACTTTCACTTATCCTGTGGTTTGAAATCGTTTCCTTCACGTTGATTTGACAGATCAACGTCTCTTTGGAATAAAATTAATGTCCAACAGAGGGAGCCGTCTGCACGTGGATCGGTAATGATAGCAGTTGGACATGAAGCAGCTTGGGCTTTCCGCCTGCTGGATGCTTTTGCACCTCCACTGGAAAAGCCAACTTTTGCAACAGACATCAAGTACAGCCTCTGCGTGTTCGCAGAGGACCGTATGCGAGCCTGACAGGCTGCGCGCTCAAACCACCACGGGAGCGGGCCCCTCCTTTGTGCACTCCGGAGGAGGTTTATTAAATGAAAAAAAATCACCCCACTACTCCACCCCCGACCCAGAAGTGCCCTGTCTGCTATAAAGAGGACAATTTTCGCGTTTTCCCTCGCTTACGGCCATACTACCCTGAGAACGCCCGATCTCGTCCGATCTCGGAAGCTAAGCAGGGTCGGGCCTGGTTAGTACTTGGATGGGAGACCGCCTGGGAATACCAGGTGCTGTAAGCTTTTGCACCCACCTCCAATTCTCAACACGATTCACTGCTCTTTCCAAAAATTTTGGCATTCATTCGTCATTCAACTTTTACTTATCCTGTGGTTTGAAATCGTTTCCTTCACGTTGATTTGACAGATCAACGTCTCTTTGGAATAAAATTAATGTCCAACAGAGGGAGCCGTCTGCACGGGGATCGGTCATGATAGCTCTTGGACATGAAACAGCTTGGGATTTCCGCCTGCTGGATGCCTTTGCACCTCCACTGGAAAAGCCCACTTTTGCAACAAACATCAAATACCGCATCTGCGCGCTCGCAGAGGACCGTATGCGAGCCTGACAGGCTGCGCGCTCCAACCACCACGGGAGCGGGCCCCTCCTTCGTGCTCTCGGGAGGAGGTCATTAAATGAAAAAAAAAATCACCCCACTACTCCATCCCCGACCCGCAAGTGCCTTGTCTGCTATAAAGGGGACAATTTTCACGTTTTCCCTCGCTTACGGCCATACTACCCTGAGAATGCCCGATCTCGTCCGATCTCGGAAGCTAAGCAGCGTCGGGCCTGGTTAGTACTTGGATGGGAGACCGCCTGGGAATACCAGGTGCTGTAAGCTTTTGCACCCACCTCCAATTCTCAACACGATTCACTGCTCTTTCCAAAAATTTTGGCTTTCATTCGTCCTTCAACTTTCACTTATCCTGTGGTTTGAAATCGTTTCCTTCACGTTGATTTGACAGATCAACGTCTCTTTGGAATAAAATTAATGTCCAACAGAGGGAGCCGTCTGCACGGGGTCGGTCATGATAGCACTTGGACATGAAGCAGCTTGGGATTTCCGCCTGCTGGATGCTTTTGCACCTCCACTGGAAAAGCCAACTTTTGCAACAGACATCAAGTACAGCCTCTGCGTGCTCGCAGAGGACCGTATGCGAGCCTGACAGGCTGCGCGCTCCAACCACCACGGGAGCGGGCCCCTCCTTCGTGCTCTCGGGAGGAGGTCATTAAATGAAAAAAAAATCACCCCACTACTCTATCCCCGACCCGCAAGTGCCCTGTCTGCTATAAAGGGGACAATTTTCACGTTTTCCCTCCCTTACGGCCATACTACCCTGAGAACGCCCGATCTCTTCCGATCTCGGAAGCTAAGCAGGGTCGGGCCTGGTTAGTACTTGGATGGGAGACCGCCTGGGAATACCAGGTGCCCTAAGCTTTTGCACCCACCTCCAATTCTCAACACGATTCACTGCTCTTTCCAAAAATTTTGGCTTTCATTAGTCATTCAACTTTCACTTATCCTGTGGTTTGAAATCGTTTCCTTCACGTTGATTTGACAGATCAACGTCTCTTTGGAATAAAATTAATGTCCAACAGAGGGAGCCGTCTGCACGTGGATCGGTAATGATAGCAGTTGGACATGAAGCAGCTTGGGCTTTCCGCCTGCTGGATGCTTTTGCACCTCCACTGGAAA
Source organism: Hippocampus zosterae (assembly GCF_025434085.1). Classification (NCBI taxonomy): domain Eukaryota; kingdom Metazoa; phylum Chordata; class Actinopteri; order Syngnathiformes; family Syngnathidae; genus Hippocampus; species Hippocampus zosterae. Next base: position 24,291,185 of record NC_067461.1, on the reverse strand, counting down.
AGCCAACTTTTGCAACAGACATCAAGTACAGCCTCTGCGTGTTCGCAGAGGACCGTATGCGAGCCTGACAGGCTGCGCGCTCAAACCACCACGGGAGCGGGCCCCTCCTTTGTGCACTCCGGAGGAGGTTTATTAAATGAAAAAAAATCACCCCACTACTCCACCCCCGACCCAGAAGTGCCCTGTCTGCTATAAAGAGGACAATTTTCGCGTTTTCCCTCGCTTACGGCCATACTACCCTGAGAACGCCCGATCTCGTCCGATCTCGGAAGCTAAGCAGGGTCGGGCCTGGTTAGTACTTGGATGGGAGACCGCCTGGGAATACCAGGTGCTGTAAGCTTTTGCACCCACCTCCAATTCACAACACGATTCACTGCTCTTTCCAAAAATTTTGGCATTCATTCGTCATTCAACTTTCACTTATCCTGTGGTTTGAAATCGTTTCCTTCACGTTGATTTGACAGATCAACGTCTCTTTGGAATAAAATTAATGTCCAACAGAGGGAGCCGTCTGCACGGGGATCGGTCATGATAGCACTTGGACATGAAACAGCTTGGGATTTCCGCCTGCTGGATGCCTTTGCACCTCCACTGGAAAAGCCCACTTTTGCAACAAACATCAAATACCGCATCTGCGCGCTCGCAGAGGACCGTATGCGAGCCTGACAGGCTGCGCGCTCAAACCACCCCGGGAGCGGGCCCCTCCTTCGTGCTCTCGGGAGGAGGTCATTAAATGAAAAAAAAATCACCCCACTACTCCATCCCCGACCCGCAAGTGCCGTGTCTGCTATAAAGGGGACAATTTTCACTTTTTCCCTCGCTTACGGCCATACTACCCTGAGAACGCCCGATCTCGTCCGATCTCGGAAGCTAAGCAGGGTCGGGCCTGGTTAGTACTTGGATGGGAGACCGCCTGGGAATACCAGGTGCTGTAAGCTTTTGCACCCACCTCCAATTCTCCACACGATTCACTGCTCTTTCCAAAAATTTTGGCTTTCATTAGTCATTCAACTTTCACTTATCCTGTGGTTTGAAATCGTTTCCTTCACGTTGATTTGACAGATCAACGTCTCTTTGGAATAAAATTAATGTCCAACAGAGGGAGCCGTCTGCACGGGGTCGGTCATGATAGCACTTGGACATGAAACAGCTTGGGATTTCCGCCTGCTGGATGCCTTTGCACCTCCACTGGAAAAGCCCACTTTTGCAACAAACATCAAATACCGCATCTGCGCGCTCGCAGAGGACCGTATGCGAGCCTGACAGGCTGCGCGCTCCAACCACCACGGGAGCGGGCCCCTCCTTCGTGCTCTCGGGAGGAGGTCATTAAATGAAAAAAAAAATCACCCCACTACTCCATCCCCGACCCGCAAGTGCCTTGTCTGCTATAAAGGGGACAATTTTCACGTTTTCCCTCGCTTACGGCCATACTACCCTGAGAATGCCCGATCTCGTCCGATCTCGGAAGCTAAGCAGGGTCGGGCCTGGTTAGTACTTGGATGGGAGACCGCCTGGGAATACCAGGTGCTGTAAGCTTTTGCACCCACCTCCAATTCTCCACACGATTCACTGCTCTTTCCAAAAATTTTGGCTTTCATTAGTCATTCAACTTTCACTTATCCTGTGGTTTGAAATCGTTTCCTTCACGTTGATTTGACAGATCAACGTCTCTTTGGAATAAAATTAATGTCCAACAGAGGGAGCCGTCTGCACGGGGTCGGTCATGATAGCACTTGGACATGAAACAGCTTGGGATTTCCGCCTGCTGGATGCCTTTGCACCTCCACTGGAAAAGCCCACTTTTGCAACAAACATCAAATACCGCATCTGCGCGCTCGCAGAGGACCGTATGCGAGCCTGACAGGCTGCGCGCTCCAACCACCACGGGAGCGGGCCCCTCCTTCGTGCTCTCGGGAGGAGGTCATTAAATGAAAAAAAAAATCACCCCACTACTCCATCCCCGACCCGCAAGTGCCTTGTCTGCTATAAAGGGGACAATTTTCACGTTTTCCCTCGCTTACGGCCATACTACCCTGAGAATGCCCGATCTCGTCCGATCTCGGAAGCTAAGCAGCGTCGGGCCTGGTTAGTACTTGGATGGGAGACCGCCTGGGAATACCAGGTGCTGTAAGCTTTTGCACCCACCTCCAATTCTCAACACGATTCACTGCTCTTTCCAAAAATTTTGGCTTTCATTCGTCCTTCAACTTTCACTTATCCTGTGGTTTGAAATCGTTTCCTTCACGTTGATTTGACAGATCAACGTCTCTTTGGAATAAAATTAATGTCCAACAGAGGGAGCCGTCTGCACGGGGTCGGTCATGATAGCACTTGGACATGAAGCAGCTTGGGATTTCCGCCTGCTGGATGCTTTTGCACCTCCACTGGAAAAGCCAACTTTTGCAACAGACATCAAGTACAGCCTCTGCGTGCTCGCAGAGGACCGTATGCGAGCCTGACAGGCTGCGCGCTCCAACCACCACGGGAGCGGGCCCCTCCTTCGTGCTCTCGGGAGGAGGTCATTAAATGAAAAAAAAAATCACCCCACTACTCTATCCCCGACCCGCAAGTGCCCTGTCTGCTATAAAGGGGACAATTTTCACGTTTTCCCTCCCTTACGGCCATACTACCCTGAGAACGCCCGATCTCGTCCGATCTCGGAAGCTAAGCAGGGTCGGGCCTGGTTAGTACTTGGATGGGAGACCGCCTGGGAATACCAGGTGCTGTAAGCTTTTGCACCCACCTCCAATTCTCAACACGATTCACTGCTCTTTCCAAAAATTTTGGCATTCATTCGTCATTCAACTTTTACTTATCCTGTGGTTTGAAATCGTTTCCTTCACGTTGATTTGACAGATCAACGTCTCTTTGGAATAAAATTAATGTCCAACAGAGGGAGCCGTCTGCACGGGGATCGGTCATGATAGCTCTTGGACATGAAACAGCTTGGGATTTCCGCCTGCTGGATGCCTTTGCACCTCCACTGGAAAAGCCCACTTTTGCAACAAACATCAAATACCGCATCTGCGCGCTCGCAGAGGACCGTATGCGAGCCTGACAGGCTGCGCGCTCCAACCACCACGGGAGCGGGCCCCTCCTTCGTGCTCTCGGGAGGAGGTCATTAAATGAAAAAAAAAATCACCCCACTACTCCATCCCCGACCCGCAAGTGCCTTGTCTGCTATAAAGGGGACAATTTTCACGTTTTCCCTCGCTTACGGCCATACTACCCTGAGAATGCCCGATCTCGTCCGATCTCGGAAGCTAAGCAGCGTCGGGCCTGGTTAGTACTTGGATGGGAGACCGCCTGGGAATACCAGGTGCTGTAAGCTTTTGCACCCACCTCCAATTCTCAACACGATTCACTGCTCTTTCCAAAAATTTTGGCTTTCATTCGTCCTTCAACTTTCACTTATCCTGTGGTTTGAAATCGTTTCCTTCACGTTGATTTGACAGATCAACGTCTCTTTGGAATAAAATTAATGTCCAACAGAGGGAGCCGTCTGCACGGGGTCGGTCATGATAGCACTTGGACATGAAGCAGCTTGGGATTTCCGCCTGCTGGATGCTTTTGCACCTCCACTGGAAAAGCCAACTTTTGCAACAGACATCAAGTACAGCCTCTGCGTGCTCGCAGAGGACCGTATGCGAGCCTGACAGGCTGCGCGCTCCAACCACCACGGGAGCGGGCCCCTCCTTCGTGCTCTCGGGAGGAGGTCATTAAATGAAAAAAAAAATCACCCCACTACTCCATCCCCGACCCGCAAGTGCCGTGTCTGCTATAAAGGGGACAATTTTCACTTTTTCCCTCGCTTACGGCCATACTACCCTGAGAACGCCCGATCTCGTCCGATCTCGGAAGCTAAGCAGGGTCGGGCCTGGTTAGTACTTGGATGGGAGACCGCCTGGGAATACCAGGTGCTGTAAGCTTTTGCACCCACCTCCAATTCTCCACACGATTCACTGCTCTTTCCAAAAATTTTGGCTTTCATTAGTCATTCAACTTTCACTTATCCTGTGGTTTGAAATCGTTTCCTTCACGTTGATTTGACAGATCAACGTCTCTTTGGAATAAAATTAATGTCCAACAGAGGGAGCCGTCTGCACGGGGTCGGTCATGATAGCACTTGGACATGAAACAGCTTGGGATTTCCGCCTGCTGGATGCCTTTGCACCTCCACTGGAAAAGCCCACTTTTGCAACAAACATCAAATACCGCATCTGCGCGCTCGCAGAGGACCGTATGCGAGCCTGACAGGCTGCGCGCTCCAACCACCACGGGAGCGGGCCCCTCCTTCGTGCTCTCGGGAGGAGGTCATTAAATGAAAAAAAAAATCACCCCACTACTCCATCCCCGACCCGCAAGTGCCTTGTCTGCTATAAAGGGGACAATTTTCACGTTTTCCCTCGCTTACGGCCATACTACCCTGAGAATGCCCGATCTCGTCCGATCTCGGAAGCTAAGCAGCGTCGGGCCTGGTTAGTACTTGGATGGGAGACCGCCTGGGAATACCAGGTGCTGTAAGCTTTTGCACCCACCTCCAATTCTCAACACGATTCACTGCTCTTTCCAAAAATTTTGGCTTTCATTCGTCCTTCAACTTTCACTTATCCTGTGGTTTGAAATCGTTTCCTTCACGTTGATTTGACAGATCAACGTCTCTTTGGAATAAAATTAATGTCCAACAGAGGGAGCCGTCTGCACGGGGTCGGTCATGATAGCAGTTGGACATGAAGCAGCTTGGGCTTTCCGCCTGCTGGATGCTTTTGCACCTCCACTGGAAAAGCCAACTTTTGCAACAGACATCAAGTACAGCCTCTGCGTGTTCGCAGAGGACCGTATGCGAGCCTGACAGGCTGCGCGCTCAAACCACCACGGGAGCGGGCCCCTCCTTTGTGCACTCCGGAGGAGGTTTATTAAATGAAAAAAAATCACCCCACTACTCCACCCCCGACCCAGAAGTGCCCTGTCTGCTATAAAGAGGACAATTTTCACTTTTTCCCTCGCTTACGGCCATACTACCCTGAGAACGCCCGATCTCGTCCGATCTCGGAAGCTAAGCAGGGTCGGGCCTGGTTAGTACTTGGATGGGAGACCGCCTGGGAATACCAGGTGCTGTAAGCTTTTGCACCCACCTCCAATTCACAACACGATTCACTGCTCTTTCCAAAAAATTTGGCATTCATTCGTCATTCAACTTTCACTTATCCTGTGGTTTGAAATCGTTTCCTTCACGTTGATTTGACAGATCAACGTCTCTTTGGAATAAAATTAATGTCCAACAGAGGGAGCCGTCTGCACGGGGATCGGTCATGATAGCACTTGGACATGAAACAGCTTGGGATTTCCGCCTGCTGGATGCCTTTGCACCTCCACTGGAAAAGCCCACTTTTGCAACAAACATCAAATACCGCATCTGCGCGCTCGCAGAGGACCGTATGCGAGCCTGACAGGCTGCGCGCTCAAACCACCCCGGGAGCGGGCCCCTCCTTCGTGCTCTCGGGAGGAGGTCATTAAATGAAAAAAAAATCACCCCACTACTCCATCCCCGACCCGCAAGTGCCGTGTCTGCTATAAAGGGGACAATTTTCACTTTTTCCCTCGCTTACGGCCATACTACCCTGAGAACGCCCGATCTCGTCCGATCTCGGAAGCTAAGCAGGGTCGGGCCTGGTTAGTACTTGGATGGGAGACCGCCTGGGAATACCAGGTGCTGTAAGCTTTTGCACCCACCTCCAATTCTCAACACGATTCACTGCTCTTTCCAAAAATTTTGGCATTCATTCGTCATTCAACTTTCACTTATCCTGTGGTTTGAAATCGTTTCCTTCACGTTGATTTGACAGATCAACGTCTCTTTGGAATAAAATTAATGTCCAACAGAGGGAGCCGTCTGCACGGGAATCGGTAATGATAGCACTTGGACATGAAACAGCTTGGGATTTCCGCCTGCTGGATGCCTTTGCACCTCCACTGGAAAAGCCCACTTTTGCAACAGACATCAAGTACAGCCTCTGCGCGCTCGCAGAGGACCGTATGCGAGCCTGACAGGCTGCGCGCTCAAACCACCACGGGAGCGGGCCCCTCCTTCGTGCTCTCGGGAGGAGGTCATTAAATGAAAAAAAAAATCACCCCACTACTCCATCCCCGACCCGCAAGTGCCTTGTCTGCTATAAAGGGGACAATTTTCACGTTTTCCCTCGCTTACGGCCATACTACCCTGAGAATGCCCGATCTCGTCCGATCTCGGAAGCTAAGCAGCGTAGGGCCTGGTTAGTACTTGGATGGGAGACCGCCTGGGAATACCAGGTGCTGTAAGCTTTTGCACCCACCTCCAATTCTCAACACGATTCACTGCTCTTTCCAAAAATTTTGGCTTTCATTCGTCATTCAAATTTCACTTATCCTGTGGTTTGAAATCGTTTCCTTCACGTTGATTTGACAGATCAACGTCTCTTTGGAATAAAATTAATGTCCAACAGAGGGAGCCGTCTGCACGGGGATCGGTCATGATAGCACTTGGACATGAAACAGCTTGGGATTTCCGCCTGCTGGATGCCTTTGCACCTCCACTGGAAAAGCCCACTTTTGCAACAAACATCAAATACCGCATCTGCGCGCTCGCAGAGGACCGTATGCGAGCCTGACAGGCTGCGCGCTCAAACCACCCCGGGAGCGGGCCCCTCCTTCGTGCTCTCGGGAGGAGGTCATTAAATGAAAAAAAAATCACCCCACTACTCCATCCCGACCCGCAAGTGCCGTGTCTGCTATAAAGGGGACAATTTTCACTTTTTCCCTCGCTTACGGCCATACTACCCTGAGAACGCCCGATCTCGTCCGATCTCGGAAGCTAAGCAGGGTCGGGCCTGGTTAGTACTTGGATGGGACACCGCCTGGGAATACCAGGTGCTGTAAGCTTTTGCACCCACCTCCAATTCTCAACACGATTCACTGCTCTTTCCAAAAATTTTGGCATTCATTCGTCATTCAACTTTCACTTATCCTGTGGTTTGAAATCGTTTCCTTCACGTTGATTTGACAGATCAACGTCTCTTTGGAATAAAATTAATGTCCAACAGAGGGAGCCATCTGCACGGGGATCGGTCATGATAGCACTTGGACATGAAGCAGCTTGGGATTTCCGCCTGCTGGATGCCTTTGCACCTCCACTGGAAAAGCCCACTTTTGCAACAAACATCAAATACTGCATCTGCGTGCTCGCAGAGGACCGTATGCGAGCCTGACAGGCTGCGCGCTCAAACCACCACGGGAGCGGGCCCCTCCTTCGTGCTCTCGGGAGGAGGTCATTAAATGAAAAAAAAAATCACCCCACTACTCCATCCCCGACCCGCAAGTGCCCTGTCTGCTATAAAGGGGACAATTTTCACTTTTTCCCTCGCTTACGGCCATACTACCCTGAGAACGCCCGATCTCGTCCGATCTCGGAAGCTAAGCAGGGTCGGGCCTGGTTAGTACTTGGATGGGAGACCGCCTGGGAATACCAGGTGCTGTAAGCTTTTGCACCCACCTCCAATTCTCAACACGATTCACTGCTCTTTCCAAAAATTTTGGCATTCATTCGTCATTCAACTTTTACTTATCCTGTGGTTTGAAATCGTTTCCTTCACGTTGATTTGACAGATCAACGTCTCTTTGGAATAAAATTAATGTCCAACAGAGGGAGCCGTCTGCACGGGGATCGGTCATGATAGCTCTTGGACATGAAACAGCTTGGGATTTCCGCCTGCTGGATGCCTTTGCACCTCCACTGGAAAAGCCCACTTTTGCAACAAACATCAAATACCGCATCTGCGCGCTCGCAGAGGACCGTATGCGAGCCTGACAGGCTGCGCGCTCCAACCACCACGGGAGCGGGCCCCTCCTTCGTGCTCTCGGGAGGAGGTCATTAAATGAAAAAAAAAATCACCCCACTACTCCATCCCCGACCCGCAAGTGCCTTGTCTGCTATAAAGGGGACAATTTTCACGTTTTCCCTCGCTTACGGCCATACTACCCTGAGAATGCCCGATCTCGTCCGATCTCGGAAGCTAAGCAGCGTCGGGCCTGGTTAGTACTTGGATGGGAGACCGCCTGGGAATACCAGGTGCTGTAAGCTTTTGCACCCACCTCCAATTCTCAACACGATTCACTGCTCTTTCCAAAAATTTTGGCTTTCATTCGTCCTTCAACTTTCACTTATCCTGTGGTTTGAAATCGTTTCCTTCACGTTGATTTGACAGATCAACGTCTCTTTGGAATAAAATTAATGTCCAACAGAGGGAGCCGTCTGCACGGGGTCGGTCATGATAGCACTTGGACATGAAGCAGCTTGGGATTTCCGCCTGCTGGATGCTTTTGCACCTCCACTGGAAAAGCCAACTTTTGCAACAGACATCAAGTACAGCCTCTGCGTGCTCGCAGAGGACCGTATGCGAGCCTGACAGGCTGCGCGCTCCAACCACCACGGGAGCGGGCCCCTCCTTCGTGCTCTCGGGAGGAGGTCATTAAATGAAAAAAAAAATCACCCCACTACTCCATCCCCGACCCGCAAGTGCCGTGTCTGCTATAAAGGGGACAATTTTCACTTTTTCCCTCGCTTACGGCCATACTACCCTGAGAACGCCCGATCTCGTCCGATCTCGGAAGCTAAGCAGGGTCGGGCCTGGTTAGTACTTGGATGGGAGACCGCCTGGGAATACCAGGTGCTGTAAGCTTTTGCACCCACCTCCAATTCTCCACACGATTCACTGCTCTTTCCAAAAATTTTGGCTTTCATTAGTCATTCAACTTTCACTTATCCTGTGGTTTGAAATCGTTTCCTTCACGTTGATTTGACAGATCAACGTCTCTTTGGAATAAAATTAATGTCCAACAGAGGGAGCCGTCTGCACGGGGTCGGTCATGATAGCACTTGGACATGAAACAGCTTGGGATTTCCGCCTGCTGGATGCCTTTGCACCTCCACTGGAAAAGCCCACTTTTGCAACAAACATCAAATACCGCATCTGCGCGCTCGCAGAGGACCGTATGCGAGCCTGACAGGCTGCGCGCTCCAACCACCACGGGAGCGGGCCCCTCCTTCGTGCTCTCGGGAGGAGGTCATTAAATGAAAAAAAAAATCACCCCACTACTCCATCCCCGACCCGCAAGTGCCTTGTCTGCTATAAAGGGGACAATTTTCACGTTTTCCCTCGCTTACGGCCATACTACCCTGAGAATGCCCGATCTCGTCCGATCTCGGAAGCTAAGCAGCGTCGGGCCTGGTTAGTACTTGGATGGGAGACCGCCTGGGAATACCAGGTGCTGTAAGCTTTTGCACCCACCTCCAATTCTCAACACGATTCACTGCTCTTTCCAAAAATTTTGGCTTTCATTCGTCCTTCAACTTTCACTTATCCTGTGGTTTGAAATCGTTTCCTTCACGTTGATTTGACAGATCAACGTCTCTTTGGAATAAAATTAATGTCCAACAGAGGGAGCCGTCTGCACGGGGTCGGTCATGATAGCAGTTGGACATGAAGCAGCTTGGGCTTTCCGCCTGCTGGATGCTTTTGCACCTCCACTGGAAAAGCCAACTTTTGCAACAGACATCAAGTACAGCCTCTGCGTGTTCGCAGAGGACCGTATGCGAGCCTGACAGGCTGCGCGCTCAAACCACCACGGGAGCGGGCCCCTCCTTTGTGCACTCCGGAGGAGGTTTATTAAATGAAAAAAAATCACCCCACTACTCCACCCCCGACCCAGAAGTGCCCTGTCTGCTATAAAGAGGACAATTTTCACTTTTTCCCTCGCTTACGGCCATACTACCCTGAGAACGCCCGATCTCGTCCGATCTCGGAAGCTAAGCAGGGTCGGGCCTGGTTAGTACTTGGATGGGAGACCGCCTGGGAATACCAGGTGCTGTAAGCTTTTGCACCCACCTCCAATTCACAACACGATTCACTGCTCTTTCCAAAAAATTTGGCATTCATTCGTCATTCAACTTTCACTTATCCTGTGGTTTGAAATCGTTTCCTTCACGTTGATTTGACAGATCAACGTCTCTTTGGAATAAAATTAATGTCCAACAGAGGGAGCCGTCTGCACGGGGATCGGTCATGATAGCACTTGGACATGAAACAGCTTGGGATTTCCGCCTGCTGGATGCCTTTGCACCTCCACTGGAAAAGCCCACTTTTGCAACAAACATCAAATACCGCATCTGCGCGCTCGCAGAGGACCGTATGCGAGCCTGACAGGCTGCGCGCTCAAACCACCCCGGGAGCGGGCCCCTCCTTCGTGCTCTCGGGAGGAGGTCATTAAATGAAAAAAAAATCACCCCACTACTCCATCCCCGACCCGCAAGTGCCGTGTCTGCTATAAAGGGGACAATTTTCACTTTTTCCCTCGCTTACGGCCATACTACCCTGAGAACGCCCGATCTCGTACGATCTCGGAAGCTAAGCAGGGTCGGGCCTGGTTAGTACTTGGATGGGAGACCGCCTGGGAATACCAGGTGCTGTAAGCTTTTGCACCCACCTCCAATTCTCAACACGATTCACTGCTCTTTCCAAAAATTTTGGCATTCATTCGTCATTCAACTTTCACTTATCCTGTGGTTTGAAATCGTTTCCTTCACGTTGATTTGACAGATCAACGTCTCTTTGGAATAAAATTAATGTCCAACAGAGGGAGCCGTCTGCACGGGAATCGGTAATGATAGCACTTGGACATGAAACAGCTTGGGATTTCCGCCTGCTGGATGCCTTTGCACCTCCACTGGAAAAGCCCACTTTTGCAACAGACATCAAGTACAGCCTCTGCGCGCTCGCAGAGGACCGTATGCGAGCCTGACAGGCTGCGCGCTCAAACCACCACGGGAGCGGGCCCCTCCTTCGTGCTCTCGGGAGGAGGTCATTAAATGAAAAAAAAAATCACCCCACTACTCCATCCCCGACCCGCAAGTGCCTTGTCTGCTATAAAGGGGACAATTTTCACGTTTTCCCTCGCTTACGGCCATACTACCCTGAGAATGCCCGATCTCGTCCGATCTCGGAAGCTAAGCAGCGTAGGGCCTGGTTAGTACTTGGATGGGAGACCGCCTGGGAATACCAGGTGCTGTAAGCTTTTGCACCCACCTCCAATTCTCAACACGATTCACTGCTCTTTCCAAAAATTTTGGCTTTCATTCGTCATTCAAATTTCACTTATCCTGTGGTTTGAAATCGTTTCCTTCACGTTGATTTGACAGATCAACGTCTCTTTGGAATAAAATTAATGTCCAACAGAGGGAGCCGTCTGCACGGGGATCGGTCATGATAGCACTTGGACATGAAACAGCTTGGGATTTCCGCCTGCTGGATGCCTTTGCACCTCCACTGGAAAAGCCCACTTTTGCAACAAACATCAAATACCGCATCTGCGCGCTCGCAGAGGACCGTATGCGAGCCTGACAGGCTGCGCGCTCAAACCACCCCGGGAGCGGGCCCCTCCTTCGTGCTCTCGGGAGGAGGTCATTAAATGAAAAAAAAATCACCCCACTACTCCATCCCGACCCGCAAGTGCCGTGTCTGCTATAAAGGGGACAATTTTCACTTTTTCCCTCGCTTACGGCCATACTACCCTGAGAACGCCCGATCTCGTCCGATCTCGGAAGCTAAGCAGGGTCGGGCCTGGTTAGTACTTGGATGGGAGACCGCCTGGGAATACCAGGTGCTGTAAGCTTTTGCACCCACCTCCAATTCTCAACACGATTCACTGCTCTTTCCAAAAATTTTGGCATTCATTCGTCATTCAACTTTCACTTATCCTGTGGTTTGAAATCGTTTCCTTCACGTTGATTTGACAGATCAACGTCTCTTTGGAATAAAATTAATGTCCAACAGAGGGAGCCATCTGCACGGGGATCGGTCATGATAGCACTTGGACATGAAGCAGCTTGGGATTTCCGCCTGCTGGATGCCTTTGCACCTCCACTGGAAAAGCCCACTTTTGCAACAAACATCAAATACTGCATCTGCGTGCTCGCAGAGGACCGTATGCGAGCCTGACAGGCTGCGCGCTCAAACCACCACGGGAGCGGGCCCCTCCTTCGTGCTCTCGGGAGGAGGTCATTAAATGAAAAAAAAAATCACCCCACTACTCCATCCCCGACCCGCAAGTGCCCTGTCTGCTATAAAGGGGACAATTTTCACTTTTTCCCTCGCTTACGGCCATACTACCCTGAGAACGCCCGATCTCGGAAGCTAAGCAGGGTCGGGCCTGGTTAGTATTTGGATGGG
>NC_067461.1:24256425-24273925 GCF_025434085.1 Hippocampus zosterae | reverse complement strand
TCATGATAGCACTTGGACATGAAACAGCTTGGGATTTCCGCCTGCTGGATGCCTTTGCACCTCCACTGGAAAAGCCCACTTTTGCAACAAACATCAAATACCGCATCTGCGCGCTCGCAGAGGACCGTATGCGAGCCTGACAGGCTGCGCGCTCAAACCACCCCGGGAGCGGGCCCCTCCTTCGTGCTCTCGGGAGGAGGTCATTAAATGAAAAAAAATCACCCCACTACTCCATCCCCGACCCGCAAGTGCCGTGTCTGCTATAAAGGGGACAATTTTCACTTTTTCCCTCGCTTACGGCCATACTACCCTGAGAACGCCCGATCTCGTCCGATCTCGGAAGCTAAGCAGGGTCGGGCCTGGTTAGTACTTGGATGGGAGACCGCCTGGGAATACCAGGTGCTGTAAGCTTTTGCACCCACCTCCAATTCTCCACACGATTCACTGCTCTTTCCAAAAATTTTGGCTTTCATTAGTCATTCAACTTTCACTTATCCTGTGGTTTGAAATCGTTTCCTTCACGTTGATTTGACAGATCAACGTCTCTTTGGAATAAAATTAATGTCCAACAGAGGGAGCCGTCTGCACGGGGTCGGTCATGATAGCACTTGGACATGAAACAGCTTGGGATTTCCGCCTGCTGGATGCCTTTGCACCTCCACTGGAAAAGCCCACTTTTGCAACAAACATCAAATACCGCATCTGCGCGCTCGCAGAGGACCGTATGCGAGCCTGACAGGCTGCGCGCTCCAACCACCACGGGAGCGGGCCCCTCCTTCGTGCTCTCGGGAGGAGGTCATTAAATGAAAAAAAAAATCACCCCACTACTCCATCCCCGACCCGCAAGTGCCTTGTCTGCTATAAAGGGGACAATTTTCACGTTTTCCCTCGCTTACGGCCATACTACCCTGAGAATGCCCGATCTCGTCCGATCTCGGAAGCTAAGCAGCGTCGGGCCTGGTTAGTACTTGGATGGGAGACCGCCTGGGAATACCAGGTGCTGTAAGCTTTTGCACCCACCTCCAATTCTCAACACGATTCACTGCTCTTTCCAAAAATTTTGGCTTTCATTCGTCCTTCAACTTTCACTTATCCTGTGGTTTGAAATCGTTTCCTTCACGTTGATTTGACAGATCAACGTCTCTTTGGAATAAAATTAATGTCCAACAGAGGGAGCCGTCTGCACGGGGTCGGTCATGATAGCACATGGACATGAAGCAGCTTGGGATTTCCGCCTGCTGGATGCTTTTGCACCTCCACTGGAAAAGCCAACTTTTGCAACAGACATCAAGTACAGCCTCTGCGTGCTCGCAGAGGACCGTATGCGAGCCTGACAGGCTGCGCGCTCCAACCACCACGGGAGCGGGCCCCTCCTTCGTGCTCTCGGGAGGAGGTCATTAAATGAAAAAAAAATCACCCCACTACTCTATCCCCGAACCGCAAGTGCCCTGTCTGCTATAAAGGGGACAATTTTCACGTTTTCCCTCCCTTACGGCCATACTACCCTGAGAACGCCCGATCTCGTCCGATCTCGGAAGCTAAGCAGGGTCGGGCCTGGTTAGTACTTGGATGGGAGACCGCCTGGGAATACCAGGTGCCCTAAGCTTTTGCACCCACCTCCAATTCTCAACACGATTCACTGCTCTTTCCCAAAATTTTGGCTTTCATTAGTCATTCAACTTTCACTTATCCTGTGGTTTGAAATCGTTTCCTTCACGTTGATTTGACAGATCAACGTCTCTTTGGAATAAAATTAATGTCCAACAGAGGGAGCCGTCTGCACGTGGATCGGTAATGATAGCAGTTGGACATGAAGCAGCTTGGGCTTTCCGCCTGCTGGATGCTTTTGCACCTCCACTGGAAAAGCCAACTTTTGCAACAGACATCAAGTACAGCCTCTGCGTGTTCGCAGAGGACCGTATGCGAGCCTGACAGGCTGCGCGCTCAAACCACCACGGGAGCGGGCCCCTCCTTTGTGCACTCCGGAGGAGGTTTATTAAATGAAAAAAAATCACCCCACTACTCCACCCCCGACCCAGAAGTGCCCTGTCTGCTATAAAGAGGACAATTTTCGCGTTTTCCCTCGCTTACGGCCATACTACCCTGAGAACGCCCGATCTCGTCCGATCTCGGAAGCTAAGCAGGGTCGGGCCTGGTTAGTACTTGGATGGGAGACCGCCTGGGAATACCAGGTGCTGTAAGCTTTTGCACCCACCTCCAATTCACAACACGATTCACTGCTCTTTCCAAAAATTTTGGCATTCATTCGTCATTCAACTTTCACTTATCCTGTGGTTTGAAATCGTTTCCTTCACGTTGATTTGACAGATCAACGTCTCTTTGGAATAAAATTAATGTCCAACAGAGGGAGCCGTCTGCACGGGGATCGGTCATGATAGCACTTGGACATGAAACAGCTTGGGATTTCCGCCTGCTGGATGCCTTTGCACCTCCACTGGAAAAGCCCACTTTTGCAACAAACATCAAATACCGCATCTGCGCGCTCGCAGAGGACCGTATGCGAGCCTGACAGGCTGCGCGCTCAAACCACCCCGGGAGCGGGCCCCTCCTTCGTGCTCTCGGGAGGAGGTCATTAAATGAAAAAAAAATCACCCCACTACTCCATCCCCGACCCGCAAGTGCCGTGTCTGCTATAAAGGGGACAATTTTCACTTTTTCCCTCGCTTACGGCCATACTACCCTGAGAACGCCCGATCTCGTCCGATCTCGGAAGCTAAGCAGGGTCGGGCCTGGTTAGTACTTGGATGGGAGACCGCCTGGGAATACCAGGTGCTGTAAGCTTTTGCACCCACCTCCAATTCTCAACACGATTCACTGCTCTTTCCAAAAATTTTGGCATTCATTCGTCATTCAACTTTCACTTATCCTGTGGTTTGAAATCGTTTCCTTCACGTTGATTTGACAGATCAACGTCTCTTTGGAATAAAATTAATGTCCAACAGAGGGAGCCATCTGCACGGGGATCGGTCATGATAGCACTTGGACATGAAGCAGCTTGGGATTTCCGCCTGCTGGATGCCTTTGCACCTCCACTGGAAAAGCCCACTTTTGCAACAAACATCAAATACCGCATCTGCGCGCTCGCAGAGGACCGTATGCGAGCCTGACAGGCTGCGCGCTCCAACCACCACGGGAGCGGGCCCCTCCTTCGTGCTCTCGGGAGGAGGTCATTAAATGAAAAAAAAAAATCACCCCACTACTCCATCCCCGACCCGCAAGTGCCTTGTCTGCTATAAAGGGGACAATTTTCACGTTTTCCCTCGCTTACGGCCATACTACCCTGAGAATGCCCGATCTCGTCCGATCTCGGAAGCTAAGCAGCGTCGGGCCTGGTTAGTACTTGGATGGGAGACCGCCTGGGAATACCAGGTGCTGTAAGCTTTTGCACCCACCTCCAATTCTCAACACGATTCACTGCTCTTTCCAAAAATTTTGGCTTTCATTCGTCCTTCAACTTTCACTTATCCTGTGGTTTGAAATCGTTTCCTTCACGTTGATTTGACAGATCAACGTCTCTTTGGAATAAAATTAATGTCCAACAGAGGGAGCCGTCTGCACGGGGTCGGTCATGATAGCACTTGGACATGAAGCAGCTTGGGATTTCCGCCTGCTGGATGCTTTTGCACCTCCACTGGAAAAGCCAACTTTTGCAACAGACATCAAGTACAGCCTCTGCGTGCTCGCAGAGGACCGTATGCGAGCCTGACAGGCTGCGCGCTCCAACCACCACGGGAGCGGGCCCCTCCTTCGTGCTCTCGGGAGGAGGTCATTAAATGAAAAAAAAATCACCCCACTACTCTATCCCCGACCCGCAAGTGCCCTGTCTGCTATAAAGGGGACAATTTTCACGTTTTCCCTCCCTTACGGCCATACTACCCTGAGAACGCCCGATCTCGTCCGATCTCGGAAGCTAAGCAGGGTCGGGCCTGGTTAGTACTTGGATGGGAGACCGCCTGGGAATACCAGGTGCCCTAAGCTTTTGCACCCACCTCCAATTCTCAACACGATTCACTGCTCTTTCCAAAAATTTTGGCTTTCATTAGTCATTCAACTTTCACTTATCCTGTGGTTTGAAATCGTTTCCTTCACGTTGATTTGACAGATCAACGTCTCTTTGGAATAAAATTAATGTCCAACAGAGGGAGCCGTCTGCACGTGGATCGGTAATGATAGCAGTTGGACATGAAGCAGCTTGGGCTTTCCGCCTGCTGGATGCTTTTGCACCTCCACTGGAAAAGCCAACTTTTGCAACAGACATCAAGTACAGCCTCTGCGTGTTCGCAGAGGACCGTATGCGAGCCTGACAGGCTGCGCGCTCAAACCACCACGGGAGCGGGCCCCTCCTTTGTGCACTCCGGAGGAGGTTTATTAAATGAAAAAAAATCACCCCACTACTCCACCCCCGACCCAGAAGTGCCCTGTCTGCTATAAAGAGGACAATTTTCGCGTTTTCCCTCGCTTACGGCCATACTACCCTGAGAACGCCCGATCTCGTCCGATCTCGGAAGCTAAGCAGGGTCGGGCCTGGTTAGTACTTGGATGGGAGACCGCCTGGGAATACCAGGTGCTGTAAGCTTTTGCACCCACCTCCAATTCACAACACGATTCACTGCTCTTTCCAAAAATTTTGGCATTCATTCGTCATTCAACTTTCACTTATCCTGTGGTTTGAAATCGTTTCCTTCACGTTGATTTGACAGATCAACGTCTCTTTGGAATAAAATTAATGTCCAACAGAGGGAGCCGTCTGCACGGGGATCGGTCATGATAGCACTTGGACATGAAACAGCTTGGGATTTCCGCCTGCTGGATGCCTTTGCACCTCCACTGGAAAAGCCCACTTTTGCAACAAACATCAAATACCGCATCTGCGCGCTCGCAGAGGACCGTATGCGAGCCTGACAGGCTGCGCGCTCAAACCACCCCGGGAGCGGGCCCCTCCTTCGTGCTCTCGGGAGGAGGTCATTAAATGAAAAAAAAATCACCCCACTACTCCATCCCCGACCCGCAAGTGCCGTGTCTGCTATAAAGGGGACAATTTTCACTTTTTCCCTCGCTTACGGCCATACTACCCTGAGAACGCCCGATCTCGTCCGATCTCGGAAGCTAAGCAGGGTCGGGCCTGGTTAGTACTTGGATGGGAGACCGCCTGGGAATACCAGGTGCTGTAAGCTTTTGCACCCACCTCCAATTCTCCACACGATTCACTGCTCTTTCCAAAAATTTTGGCTTTCATTAGTCATTCAACTTTCACTTATCCTGTGGTTTGAAATCGTTTCCTTCACGTTGATTTGACAGATCAACGTCTCTTTGGAATAAAATTAATGTCCAACAGAGGGAGCCGTCTGCACGGGGTCGGTCATGATAGCACTTGGACATGAAACAGCTTGGGATTTCCGCCTGCTGGATGCCTTTGCACCTCCACTGGAAAAGCCCACTTTTGCAACAAACATCAAATACCGCATCTGCGCGCTCGCAGAGGACCGTATGCGAGCCTGACAGGCTGCGCGCTCCAACCACCACGGGAGCGGGCCCCTCCTTCGTGCTCTCGGGAGGAGGTCATTAAATGAAAAAAAAAATCACCCCACTACTCCATCCCCGACCCGCAAGTGCCTTGTCTGCTATAAAGGGGACAATTTTCACGTTTTCCCTCGCTTACGGCCATACTACCCTGAGAATGCCCGATCTCGTCCGATCTCGGAAGCTAAGCAGCGTCGGGCCTGGTTAGTACTTGGATGGGAGACCGCCTGGGAATACCAGGTGCTGTAAGCTTTTGCACCCACCTCCAATTCTCAACACGATTCACTGCTCTTTCCAAAAATTTTGGCTTTCATTCGTCCTTCAACTTTCACTTATCCTGTGGTTTGAAATCGTTTCCTTCACGTTGATTTGACAGATCAACGTCTCTTTGGAATAAAATTAATGTCCAACAGAGGGAGCCGTCTGCACGGGGTCGGTCATGATAGCACTTGGACATGAAGCAGCTTGGGATTTCCGCCTGCTGGATGCTTTTGCACCTCCACTGGAAAAGCCAACTTTTGCAACAGACATCAAGTACAGCCTCTGCGTGCTCGCAGAGGACCGTATGCGAGCCTGACAGGCTGCGCGCTCCAACCACCACGGGAGCGGGCCCCTCCTTCGTGCTCTCGGGAGGAGGTCATTAAATGAAAAAAAAAATCACCCCACTACTCCATCCCCGACCCGCAAGTGCCGTGTCTGCTATAAAGGGGACAATTTTCACTTTTTCCCTCGCTTACGGCCATACTACCCTGAGAACGCCCGATCTCGTCCGATCTCGGAAGCTAAGCAGGGTCGGGCCTGGTTAGTACTTGGATGGGAGACCGCCTGGGAATACCAGGTGCTGTAAGCTTTTGCACCCACCTCCAATTCTCCACACGATTCACTGCTCTTTCCAAAAATTTTGGCTTTCATTAGTCATTCAACTTTCACTTATCCTGTGGTTTGAAATCGTTTCCTTCACGTTGATTTGACAGATCAACGTCTCTTTGGAATAAAATTAATGTCCAACAGAGGGAGCCGTCTGCACGGGGTCGGTCATGATAGCACTTGGACATGAAACAGCTTGGGATTTCCGCCTGCTGGATGCCTTTGCACCTCCACTGGAAAAGCCCACTTTTGCAACAAACATCAAATACCGCATCTGCGCGCTCGCAGAGGACCGTATGCGAGCCTGACAGGCTGCGCGCTCCAACCACCACGGGAGCGGGCCCCTCCTTCGTGCTCTCGGGAGGAGGTCATTAAATGAAAAAAAAAATCACCCCACTACTCCATCCCCGACCCGCAAGTGCCTTGTCTGCTATAAAGGGGACAATTTTCACGTTTTCCCTCGCTTACGGCCATACTACCCTGAGAATGCCCGATCTCGTCCGATCTCGGAAGCTAAGCAGCGTCGGGCCTGGTTAGTACTTGGATGGGAGACCGCCTGGGAATACCAGGTGCTGTAAGCTTTTGCACCCACCTCCAATTCTCAACACGATTCACTGCTCTTTCCAAAAATTTTGGCTTTCATTCGTCCTTCAACTTTCACTTATCCTGTGGTTTGAAATCGTTTCCTTCACGTTGATTTGACAGATCAACGTCTCTTTGGAATAAAATTAATGTCCAACAGAGGGAGCCGTCTGCACGGGGTCGGTCATGATAGCACTTGGACATGAAGCAGCTTGGGATTTCCGCCTGCTGGATGCTTTTGCACCTCCACTGGAAAAGCCAACTTTTGCAACAGACATCAAGTACAGCCTCTGCGTGCTCGCAGAGGACCGTATGCGAGCCTGACAGGCTGCGCGCTTCAACCACCACGGGAGCGGGCCCCTCCTTCGTGCTCTCGGGAGGAGGTCATTAAATGAAAAAAAAAATCACCCCACTACTCTATCCCCGACCCGCAAGTGCCCTGTCTGCTATAAAGGGGACAATTTTCACGTTTTCCCTCCCTTACGGCCATACTACCCTGAGAACGCCCGATCTCGTCCGATCTCGGAAGCTAAGCAGGGTCGGGCCTGGTTAGTACTTGGATGGGAGACCGCCTGGGAATACCAGGTGCCCTAAGCTTTTGCACCCACCTCCAATTCTCAACACGATTCACTGCTCTTTCCAAAAATTTTGGCTTTCATTAGTCATTCAACTTTCACTTATCCTGTGGTTTGAAATCGTTTCCTTCACGTTGATTTGACAGATCAACGTCTCTTTGGAATAAAATTAATGTCCAACAGAGGGAGCCGTCTGCACGTGGATCGGTAATGATAGCAGTTGGACATGAAGCAGCTTGGGCTTTCCGCCTGCTGGATGCTTTTGCACCTCCACTGGAAAAGCCAACTTTTGCAACAGACATCAAGTACAGCCTCTGCGTGTTCGCAGAGGACCGTATGCGAGCCTGACAGGCTGCGCGCTCAAACCACCACGGGAGCGGGCCCCTCCTTTGTGCACTCCGGAGGAGGTTTATTAAATGAAAAAAAATCACCCCACTACTCCACCCCCGACCCAGAAGTGCCCTGTCTGCTATAAAGAGGACAATTTTCGCGTTTTCCCTCGCTTACGGCCATACTACCCTGAGAACGCCCGATCTCGTCCGATCTCGGAAGCTAAGCAGGTTCGGGCCTGGTTAGTACTTGGATGGGAGACCGCCTGGGAATACCAGGTGCTGTAAGCTTTTGCACCCACCTCCAATTCACAACACGATTCACTGCTCTTTCCAAAAATTTTGGCATTCATTCGTCATTCAACTTTCACTTATCCTGTGGTTTGAAATCGTTTCCTTCACGTTGATTTGACAGATCAACGTCTCTTTGGAATAAAATTAATGTCCAACAGAGGGAGCCGTCTGCACGGGGATCGGTCATGATAGCACTTGGACATGAAACAGCTTGGGATTTCCGCCTGCTGGATGCCTTTGCACCTCCACTGGAAAAGCCCACTTTTGCAACAAACATCAAATACCGCATCTGCGCGCTCGCAGAGGACCGTATGCGAGCCTGACAGGCTGCGCGCTCAAACCACCCCGGGAGCGGGCCCCTCCTTCGTGCTCTCGGGAGGAGGTCATTAAATGAAAAAAAAATCACCCCACTACTCCATCCCCGACCCGCAAGTGCCGTGTCTGCTATAAAGGGGACAATTTTCACTTTTTCCCTCGCTTACGGCCATACTACCCTGAGAACGCCCGATCTCGTCCGATCTCGGAAGCTAAGCAGGGTCGGGCCTGGTTAGTACTTGGATGAGAGACCGCCTGGGAATACCAGGTGCTGTAAGCTTTTGCACCCACCTCCAATTCACAACACGATTCACTGCTCTTTCCAAAAATTTTGGCATTCATTCGTCATTCAACTTTCACTTATCCTGTGGTTTGAAATCGTTTCCTTCACGTTGATTTGACAGATCAACGTCTCTTTGGAATAAAATTAATGTCCAACAGAGGGAGCCGTCTGCACGGGGATCGGTCATGATAGCACTTGGACATGAAACAGCTTGGGATTTCCGCCTGCTGGATGCCTTTGCACCTCCACTGGAAAAGCCCACTTTTGCAACAAACATCAAATACCGCATCTGCGCGCTCGCAGAGGACCGTATGCGAGCCTGACAGGCTGCGCGCTCAAACCACCCCGGGAGCGGGCCCCTCCTTCGTGCTCTCGGGAGGAGGTCATTAAATGAAAAAAAAATCACCCCACTACTCCATCCCCGACCCGCAAGTGCCGTGTCTGCTATAAAGGGGACAATTTTCACTTTTTCCCTCGCTTACGGCCATACTACCCTGAGAACGCCCGATCTCGTCCGATCTCGGAAGCTAAGCAGGGTCGGGCCTGGTTAGTACTTGGATGGGAGACCGCCTGGGAATACCAGGTGCTGTAAGCTTTTGCACCCACCTCCAATTCTCCACACGATTCACTGCTCTTTCCAAAAATTTTGGCTTTCATTAGTCATTCAACTTTCACTTATCCTGTGGTTTGAAATCGTTTCCTTCACGTTGATTTGACAGATCAACGTCTCTTTGGAATAAAATTAATGTCCAACAGAGGGAGCCGTCTGCACGGGGTCGGTCATGATAGCACTTGGACATGAAACAGCTTGGGATTTCCGCCTGCTGGATGCCTTTGCACCTCCACTGGAAAAGCCCACTTTTGCAACAAACATCAAATACCGCATCTGCGCGCTCGCAGAGGACCGTATGCGAGCCTGACAGGCTGCGCGCTCCAACCACCACGGGAGCGGGCCCCTCCTTCGTGCTCTCGGGAGGAGGTCATTAAATGAAAAAAAAAATCACCCCACTACTCCATCCCCGACCCGCAAGTGCCTTGTCTGCTATAAAGGGGACAATTTTCACGTTTTCCCTCGCTTACGGCCATACTACCCTGAGAATGCCCGATCTCGTCCGATCTCGGAAGCTAAGCAGCGTCGGGCCTGGTTAGTACTTGGATGGGAGACCGCCTGGGAATACCAGGTGCTGTAAGCTTTTGCACCCACCTCCAATTCTCAACACGATTCACTGCTCTTTCCAAAAATTTTGGCTTTCATTCGTCCTTCAACTTTCACTTATCCTGTGGTTTGAAATCGTTTCCTTCACGTTGATTTGACAGATCAACGTCTCTTTGGAATAAAATTAATGTCCAACAGAGGGAGCCGTCTGCACGGGGTCGGTCATGATAGCACTTGGACATGAAGCAGCTTGGGATTTCCGCCTGCTGGATGCTTTTGCACCTCCACTGGAAAAGCCAACTTTTGCAACAGACATCAAGTACAGCCTCTGCGTGCTCGCAGAGGACCGTATGCGAGCCTGACAGGCTGCGCGCTCCAACCACCACGGGAGCGGGCCCCTCCTTCGTGCTCTCGGGAGGAGGTCATTAAATGAAAAAAAAAATCACCCCACTACTCCATCCCCGACCCGCAAGTGCCGTGTCTGCTATAAAGGGGACAATTTTCACTTTTTCCCTCGCTTACGGCCATACTACCCTGAGAACGCCCGATCTCGTCCGATCTCGGAAGCTAAGCAGGGTCGGGCCTGGTTAGTACTTGGATGGGAGACCGCCTGGGAATACCAGGTGCTGTAAGCTTTTGCACCCACCTCCAATTCTCCACACGATTCACTGCTCTTTCCAAAAATTTTGGCTTTCATTAGTCATTCAACTTTCACTTATCCTGTGGTTTGAAATCGTTTCCTTCACGTTGATTTGACAGATCAACGTCTCTTTGGAATAAAATTAATGTCCAACAGAGGGAGCCGTCTGCACGGGGTCGGTCATGATAGCACTTGGACATGAAACAGCTTGGGATTTCCGCCTGCTGGATGCCTTTGCACCTCCACTGGAAAAGCCCACTTTTGCAACAAACATCAAATACCGCATCTGCGCGCTCGCAGAGGACCGTATGCGAGCCTGACAGGCTGCGCGCTCCAACCACCACGGGAGCGGGCCCCTCCTTCGTGCTCTCGGGAGGAGGTCATTAAATGAAAAAAAAAATCACCCCACTACTCCATCCCCGACCCGCAAGTGCCTTGTCTGCTATAAAGGGGACAATTTTCACGTTTTCCCTCGCTTACGGCCATACTACCCTGAGAATCCCCGATCTCGTCCGATCTCGGAAGCTAAGCAGCGTCGGGCCTGGTTAGTACTTGGATGGGAGACCGCCTGGGAATACCAGGTGCTGTAAGCTTTTGCACCCACCTCCAATTCTCAACACGATTCACTGCTCTTTCCAAAAATTTTGGCTTTCATTCGTCCTTCAACTTTCACTTATCCTGTGGTTTGAAATCGTTTCCTTCACGTTGATTTGACAGATCAACGTCTCTTTGGAATAAAATTAATGTCCAACAGAGGGAGCCGTCTGCACGGGGTCGGTCATGATAGCACTTGGACATGAAGCAGCTTGGGATTTCCGCCTGCTGGATGCTTTTGCACCTCCACTGGAAAAGCCAACTTTTGCAACAGACATCAAGTACAGCCTCTGCGTGCTCGCAGAGGACCGTATGCGAGCCTGACAGGCTGCGCGCTCCAACCACCACGGGAGCGGGCCCCTCCTTCGTGCTCTCGGGAGGAGGTCATTAAATGAAAAAAAAAATCACCCCACTACTCCATCCCCGACCCGCAAGTGCCGTGTCTGCTATAAAGGGGACAATTTTCACTTTTTCCCTCGCTTACGGCCATACTACCCTGAGAACGCCCGATCTCGTCCGATCTCGGAAGCTAAGCAGGGTCGGGCCTGGTTAGTACTTGGATGGGAGACCGCCTGGGAATACCAGGTGCTGTAAGCTTTTGCACCCACCTCCAATTCTCCACACGATTCACTGCTCTTTCCAAAAATTTTGGCTTTCATTAGTCATTCAACTTTCACTTATCCTGTGGTTTGAAATCGTTTCCTTCACGTTGATTTGACAGATCAACGTCTCTTTGGAATAAAATTAATGTCCAACAGAGGGAGCCGTCTGCACGGGGTCGGTCATGATAGCACTTGGACATGAAACAGCTTGGGATTTCCGCCTGCTGGATGCCTTTGCACCTCCACTGGAAAAGCCCACTTTTGCAACAAACATCAAATACCGCATCTGCGCGCTCGCAGAGGACCGTATGCGAGCCTGACAGGCTGCGCGCTCCAACCACCACGGGAGCGGGCCCCTCCTTCGTGCTCTCGGGAGGAGGTCATTAAATGAAAAAAAAAATCACCCCACTACTCCATCCCCGACCCGCAAGTGCCTTGTCTGCTATAAAGGGGACAATTTTCACGTTTTCCCTCGCTTACGGCCATACTACCCTGAGAATGCCCGATCTCGTCCGATCTCGGAAGCTAAGCAGCGTCGGGCCTGGTTAGTACTTGGATGGGAGACCGCCTGGGAATACCAGGTGCTGTAAGCTTTTGCACCCACCTCCAATTCTCAACACGATTCACTGCTCTTTCCAAAAATTTTGGCTTTCATTCGTCCTTCAACTTTCACTTATCCTGTGGTTTGAAATCGTTTCCTTCACGTTGATTTGACAGATCAACGTCTCTTTGGAATAAAATTAATGTCCAACAGAGGGAGCCGTCTGCACGGGGTCGGTCATGATAGCACTTGGACATGAAGCAGCTTGGGATTTCCGCCTGCTGGATGCTTTTGCACCTCCACTGGAAAAGCCAACTTTTGCAACAGACATCAAGTACAGCCTCTGCGTGCTCGCAGAGGACCGTATGCGAGCCTGACAGGCTGCGCGCTCCAACCACCACGGGAGCGGGCCCCTCCTTCGTGCTCTCGGGAGGAGGTCATTAAATGAAAAAAAAAATCACCCCACTACTCTATCCCCGACCCGCAAGTGCCCTGTCTGCTATAAAGGGGACAATTTTCACGTTTTCCCTCCCTTACGGCCATACTACCCTGAGAACGCCCGATCTCGTCCGATCTCGGAAGCTAAGCAGGGTCGGGCCTGGTTAGTACTTGGATGGGAGACCGCCTGGGAATACCAGGTGCCCTAAGCTTTTGCACCCACCTCCAATTCTCAACACGATTCACTGCTCTTTCCAAAAATTTTGGCTTTCATTAGTCATTCAACTTTCACTTATCCTGTGGTTTGAAATCGTTTCCTTCACGTTGATTTGACAGATCAACGTCTCTTTGGAATAAAATTAATGTCCAACAGAGGGAGCCTCTGCACGTGGATCGGTAATGATAGCAGTTGGACATGAAGCAGCTTGGGCTTTCCGCCTGCTGGATGCTTTTGCACCTCCACTGGAAAAGCCAACTTTTGCAACAGACATCAAGTACAGCCTCTGCGTGTTCGCAGAGGACCGTATGCGAGCCTGACAGGCTGCGCGCTCAAACCACCACGGGAGCGGGCCCCTCCTTTGTGCACTCCGGAGGAGGTTTATTAAATGAAAAAAAATCACCCCACTACTCCACCCCCGACCCAGAAGTGCCCTGTCTGCTATAAAGAGGACAATTTTCGCGTTTTCCCTCGCTTACGGCCATACTACCCTGAGAACGCCCGATCTCGTCCGATCTCGGAAGCTAAGCAGGTTCGGGCCTGGTTAGTACTTGGATGGGAGACCGCCTGGGAATACCAGGTGCTGTAAGCTTTTGCACCCACCTCCAATTCACAACACGATTCACTGCTCTTTCCAAAAATTTTGGCATTCATTCGTCATTCAACTTTCACTTATCCTGTGGTTTGAAATCGTTTCCTTCACGTTGATTTGACAGATCAACGTCTCTTTGGAATAAAATTAATGTCCAACAGAGGGAGCCGTCTGCACGGGGATCGGTCATGATAGCACTTGGACATGAAACAGCTTGGGATTTCCGCCTGCTGGATGCCTTTGCACCTCCACTGGAAAAGCCCACTTTTGCAACAAACATCAAATACCGCATCTGCGCGCTCGCAGAGGACCGTATGCGAGCCTGACAGGCTGCGCGCTCAAACCACCCCGGGAGCGGGCCCCTCCTTCGTGCTCTCGGGAGGAGGTCATTAAATGAAAAAAAAATCACCCCACTACTCCATCCCCGACCCGCAAGTGCCGTGTCTGCTATAAAGGGGACAATTTTCACTTTTTCCCTCGCTTACGGCCATACTACCCTGAGAACGCCCGATCTCGTCCGATCTCGGAAGCTAAGCAGGGTCGGGCCTGGTTAGTACTTGGATGAGAGACCGCCTGGGAATACCAGGTGCTGTAAGCTTTTGCACCCACCTCCAATTCACAACACGATTCACTGCTCTTTCCAAAAATTTTGGCATTCATTCGTCATTCAACTTTCACTTATCCTGTGGTTTGAAATCGTTTCCTTCACGTTGATTTGACAGATCAACGTCTCTTTGGAATAAAATTAATGTCCAACAGAGGGAGCCGTCTGCACGGGGATCGGTCATGATAGCACTTGGACATGAAACAGCTTGGGATTTCCGCCTGCTGGATGCCTTTGCACCTCCACTGGAAAAGCCCACTTTTGCAACAAACATCAAATACCGCATCTGCGCGCTCGCAGAGGACCGTATGCGAGCCTGACAGGCTGCGCGCTCAAACCACCCCGGGAGCGGGCCCCTCCTTCGTGCTCTCGGGAGGAGGTCATTAAATGAAAAAAAAATCACCCCACTACTCCATCCCCGACCCGCAAGTGCCGTGTCTGCTATAAAGGGGACAATTTTCACTTTTTCCCTCGCTTACGGCCATACTACCCTGAGAACGCCCGATCTCGTCCGATCTCGGAAGCTAAGCAGGGTCGGGCCTGGTTAGTACTTGGATGGGAGACCGCCTGGGAATACCAGGTGCTGTAAGCTTTTGCACCCACCTCCAATTCTCCACACGATTCACTGCTCTTTCCAAAAATTTTGGCTTTCATTAGTCATTCAACTTTCACTTATCCTGTGGTTTGAAATCGTTTCCTTCACGTTGATTTGACAGATCAACGTCTCTTTGGAATAAAATTAATGTCCAACAGAGGGAGCCGTCTGCACGGGGTCGGTCATGATAGCACTTGGACATGAAACAGCTTGGGATTTCCGCCTGCTGGATGCCTTTGCACCTCCACTGGAAAAGCCCACTTTTGCAACAAACATCAAATACCGCATCTGCGCGCTCGCAGAGGACCGTATGCGAGCCTGACAGGCTGCGCGCTCCAACCACCACGGGAGCGGGCCCCTCCTTCGTGCTCTCGGGAGGAGGTCATTAAATGAAAAAAAAAATCACCCCACTACTCCATCCCCGACCCGCAAGTGCCTTGTCTGCTATAAAGGGGACAATTTTCACGTTTTCCCTCGCTTACGGCCATACTACCCTGAGAATGCCCGATCTCGTCCGATCTCGGAAGCTAAGCAGCGTCGGGCCTGGTTAGTACTTGGATGGGAGACCGCCTGGGAATACCAGGTGCTGTAAGCTTTTGCACCCACCTCCAATTCTCAACACGATTCACTGCTCTTTCCAAAAATTTTGGCTTTCATTCGTCCTTCAACTTTCACTTATCCTGTGGTTTGAAATCGTTTCCTTCACGTTGATTTGACAGATCAACGTCTCTTTGGAATAAAATTAATGTCCAACAGAGGGAGCCGTCTGCACGGGGTCGGTCATGATAGCACTTGGACATGAAGCAGCTTGGGATTTCCGCCTGCTGGATGCTTTTGCACCTCCACTGGAAAAGCCAACTTTTGCAACAGACATCAAGTACAGCCTCTGCGTGCTCGCAGAGGACCGTATGCGAGCCTGACAGGCTGCGCGCTCCAACCACCACGGGAGCGGGCCCCTCCTTCGTGCTCTCGGGAGGAGGTCATTAAATGAAAAAAAAAATCACCCCACTACTCTATCCCCGACCCGCAAGTGCCCTGTCTGCTATAAAGGGGACAATTTTCACGTTTTCCCTCCCTTACGGCCATACTACCCTGAGAACGCCCGATCTCGTCCGATCTCGGAAGCTAAGCAGGGTCGGGCCTGGTTAGTACTTGGATGGGAGACCGCCTGGGAATACCAGGTGCCCTAAGCTTTTGCACCCACCTCCAATTCTCAACACGATTCACTGCTCTTTCCAAAAATTTTGGCTTTCATTAGTCATTCAACTTTCACTTATCCTGTGGTTTGAAATCGTTTCCTTCACGTTGATTTGACAGATCAACGTCTCTTTGGAATAAAATTAATGTCCAACAGAGGGAGCCGTCTGCACGTGGATCGGTAATGATAGCAGTTGGACATGAAGCAGCTTAGGCTTTCCGCCTGCTGGATGCTTTTGCACCTCCACTGGAAAAGCCAACTTTTGCAACAGACATCAAGTACAGCCTCTGCGTGTTCGCAGAGGACCGTATGCGAGCCTGACAGGCTGCGCGCTCAAACCACCACGGGAGCGGGCCCCTCCTTTGTGCACTCCGGAGGAGGTTTATTAAATGAAAAAAAATCACCCCACTACTCCACCCCCGACCCAGAAGTGCCCTGTCTGCTATAAAGAGGACAATTTTCGCGTTTTCCCTCGCTTACGGCCATACTACCCTGAGAACGCCCGATCTCGTCCGATCTCGGAAGCTAAGCAGGTTCGGGCCTGGTTAGTACTTGGATGGGAGACCGCCTGGGAATACCAGGTGCTGTAAGCTTTTGCACCCACCTCCAATTCACAACACGATTCACTGCTCTTTCCAAAAATTTTGGCATTCATTCGTCATTCAACTTTCACTTATCCTGTGGTTTGAAATCGTTTCCTTCACGTTGATTTGACAGATCAACGTCTCTTTGGAATAAAATTAATGTCCAACAGAGGGAGCCGTCTGCACGGGGATCGGTCATGATAGCACTTGGACATGAAACAGCTTGGGATTTCCGCCTGCTGGATGCCTTTGCACCTCCACTGGAAAAGCCCACTTTTGCAACAAACATCAAATACCGCATCTGCGCGCTCGCAGAGGACCGTATGCGAGCCTGACAGGCTGCGCGCTCAAACCACCCCGGGAGCGGGCCCCTCCTTCGTGCTCTCGGGAGGAGGTCATTAAATGAAAAAAAAATCACCCCACTACTCCATCCCCGACCCGCAAGTGCCGTGTCTGCTATAAAGGGGACAATTTTCACTTTTTCCCTCGCTTACGGCCATACTACCCTGAGAACGCCCGATCTCGTCCGATCTCGGAAGCTAAGCAGGGTCGGGCCTGGTTAGTACTTGGATGAGAGACCGCCTGGGAATACCAGGTGCTGTAAGCTTTTGCACCCACCTCCAATTCTCCACACGATTCACTGCTCTTTCCAAAAATTTTGGCATTCATTCGTCATTCAACTTTCACTTATCCTGTGGTTTGAAATCGTTTCCTTCACGTTGATTTGACAGATCAACGTCTCTTTGGAATAAAATTAATGTCCAACAGAGGGAGCCATCTGCACGGGGATCGGTCATGATAGCACTTGGACATGAAGCAGCTTGGGATTTCCGCCTGCTGGATGCCTTTGCACCTCCACTGGAAAAGCCCACTTTTGCAACAAACATCAAATACTGCATCTGCGTGCTCGCAGAGGACCGTATGCGAGCCTGACAGGCTGCGCGCTCAAACCA
>NC_067461.1:24243925-24251425 GCF_025434085.1 Hippocampus zosterae | reverse complement strand
CCGCCTGGGAATACCAGGTGCTGGGAGCTTTTGCACCCACCACCAATTCTCAACACGATTCACTGCTCTTTCCAAAAATTTTTGCATTCATTCGTCATTCAACTTTCACTTATCCTGTGGTTTGAAATCGTTTCCTTCACGTTGATTTGACAGATCAACGTCTCTTTGGAATAAAATTAATGTCCAACAGAGGGAGCCGTCTGCACGGGGATCGGTCATGATAGCACTTGGACATGAAACAGCTTGGGATTTCCGCCTGCTGGATGCCTTTGCACCTCCACTGGAAAAGCCCACTTTTGCAACAAACATCAAATACCGCATCTGCGTGCTCGCAGAGGACCGTATGCGAGCCTGACAGGCTGCGCGCTCAAACCACCACGGGAGCGGGTCCCTCCTTTGTGCACTCCGGAGGAGGTTTATTAAATGAAAAAAAAATCACCCCACTACTCCACCCCCGACCCAGAAGTGCCCTGTCTGCTATAAAGAGGACAATTTTCGCGTTTTCCCTCGCTTACGGCCATACTACCCTGAGAGCGCCCGATCTCGTCCGATATCGGAAGCTAAGCAGCGTCGGGCCTGGTTAGTACTTGGATGGGAGACCGCCTGGGAATACCAGGTGCTGTAAGCTTTTGCACCCACCTCCAATTCTCAACACGATTCACTGCTCTTTCCAAAAATTTTGGCATTCATTCGTCATTCAACTTTCACTTATCCTGTGGTTTGAAATCGTTTCCTTCACGTTGATTTGACAGATCAACGTCTCTTTGGAATAAAATTAATGTCCAACAGAGGGAGCCGTCTGCACGGGAATCGGTAATGATAGCACTTGGACATGAAACAGCTTGGGATTTCCGCCTGCTGGATGCCTTTGCACCTCCACTGGAAAAGCCCACTTTTGCAACAGACATCAAGTACAGCCTCTGCGCGCTCGCAGAGGACCGTATGCGAGCCTGACAGGCTGCGCGCTCAAACCACCACGGGAGCGGGCCCCTCCTTCGTGCTCTCGGGAGGAGGTCATTAAATGAAAAAAAAAAATCACCCCACTACTCCATCCCCGACCCGCAAGTGCCTTGTCTGCTATAAAGGGGACAATTTTCACGTTTTCCCTCGCTTACGGCCATACTACCCTGAGAATGCCCGATCTCGTCCGATCTCGGAAGCTAAGCAGCGTCGGGCCTGGTTAGTACTTGGATGGGAGACCGCCTGGGAATACCAGGTGCTGTAAGCTTTTGCACCCACCTCCAATTCTCAACACGATTCACTGCTCTTTCCAAAAATTTTGGCTTTCATTCGTCCTTCAACTTTCACTTATCCTGTGGTTTGAAATCGTTTCCTTCACGTTGATTTGACAGATCAACGTCTCTTTGGAATAAAATTAATGTCCAACAGAGGGAGCCGTCTGCACGGGGTCGGTCATGATAGCACTTGGACATGAAGCAGCTTGGGATTTCCGCCTGCTGGATGCTTTTGCACCTCCACTGGAAAAGCCAACTTTTGCAACAGACATCAAGTACAGCCTCTGCGTGCTCGCAGAGGACCGTATGCGAGCCTGACAGGCTGCGCGCTCCAACCACCACGGGAGCGGGCCCCTCCTTCGTGCTCTCGGGAGGAGGTCATTAAATGAAAAAAAAATCACCCCACGACTCCATCCCCGACCCGCAAGTGCCCTGTCTGCTATAAAGGGGACAATTTTCACGTTTTCCCTCGCTTACGTCTATACTACCCTGAGAACGCCCGATCTCGACCGATCTCGGAAGCTAAGCAGGGTCGGGCCTGGTTAGTACTTGGATGGGAGACCGCCTGGGAATACCAGGTGCTGTAAGCTTTTGCACCCACCTCCAATTCTCAACACGAGTCACTGCTCTTTCCAAAAATTTTGGCTTTCATTAGTCATTCAACTTTCACTTATCCTGTGGTTTGAAATCGTTTCCTTCACGTTGATTTGACAGATCAACGTCTCTTTGGAATTAAATTAATGTCCAACAGAGGGAGCCGTCTGCACGGGGATCGGTCATGATAGCACTTGGACATGAAGCAGCTTGGGATTTCCGCCTGCTGAATGCCTTTGCACCTCCACTGGAAGTGCCCACTTTTGCAACAAACATCAAATACCGCATCTGCGTGCTCGCAGAGGACCGTATGCGAGCCTGACAGGCTGCGCGCTCAAACCACCACGGGAGCGGGCCCCTCCTTCGTGCTCTCGGGAGGAGGTCATTAAATGAAAAAAAAAAATCACCCCACGACTCCATCCCCGACCCGCAAGTGCCCTGTCTGCTATAAAGGGGACAATTTTCACGTTTTCCCTTGCTTACGGCCATACTACCCTGAGAACGCCTGATCTCGTCCGATCTCGGAAGCTAAGCAGGGTCGGGCCTGGTTAGTACTTGGATGGGAGACCTCCTGGGAATACCAGGTGCTGTAAGCTTTTCCACCCACCTCCAATTCACAACACGATTCACTGCTCTTTCCAAAAATTTTGGCATTCATTCGTCATTCAACTTTCACTTATCCTGTGGTTTGAAATCGTTTCCTTCACGTTGATTTGACAGATCAACGTCTCTTTGGAATTAAATTAATGTCCAACAGAGGGAGCCGTCTGCACGGGGATCGGTCATGATAGCACTTGGACATGAAGCAGCTTGGGATTTCCGCCTGCTGAATGCCTTTGCACCTCCACTGGAAGTGCCCACTTTTGCAACAAACATCAAATACCGCATCTGCGTGCTCGCAGAGGACCGTATGCGAGCCTGACAGGCTGCTCGCTCAAACCACCACGGGAGCGGGCCCCTCCTTCGTGCTCTCGGGAGGAGGTCATTAAATGAAAAAAGAATCACCCCACGACTCCACCCCCGACCCGGAAGTGCCCTGTCTGCTATAAAGAGGACACTTTTCGCGTTTTCCCTTGCTTACGGCCATACTACCCTGAGAACGCCCGATCTCGTCCGATCTCGGAAGCTAAGTAGGGTCGGGCCTGGTTAGTACTTGGATGGGAGACCGCCTGGGAATACCAGGTGCTGTAAGTTTTTGCACCCTCCTCCAATTCACAACACGATTCACTGCTCTTTCCAAAAATTTTGGCATTCATTCGTCATTCAACTTTCACTTATCCTGTGGTTTGAAATCGTTTCCTTCACGTTGATTTGACAGATCAACGTCTCTTTGGAATAAAATTAATGTCCAACAGAGGGAGCCGTCTGCACGGGGATCGGTCATGATAGCACTTGGACATGAAGCAGCTTGGGATTTCCGCCTGCTGGATGCCTTTGCACCTCCACTGGAAAAGCCCACTTTTGCAACAAACATCAAATACCGCATCTGCGTGCTCGCAGAGGACCGTATGCGAGCCTGACAGGCTGCGCGCTCAAACCACCACGGGAGCGGGCCCCTCCTTCGTGCTCTCGGGAGGAGGTCATTAAATGAAAAAAAAAAATCACCCCACTACTCCATCCCTGACCCGCAAGTGCCCTGTCTGCTATAAAGGAGACAATTTTCACATTTTCCCTCGCTTACGGCCATACTACCCTGAGAACGCCCGATCTCGTCCGATCTCGGAAGCTAAGGAGGGTCGGGCCTGGTTAGTACTTGGATGGGAGACCGCCTGGGAATACCAGGTGCTGTAAGCTTTTGCACCCACCTCCAATTCACAACACAATTCACTGCTCTTTCCAAAAATTTTGGCATTCATTCGTCATTCAACTTTCACTTATCCTGTGGTTTGAAATCGTTTCCTTCACGTTGATTTGACAGATCAACGTCTCTTTGGAATAAAATTAATGTCCAACAGAGGGAGCCGTCTGCACGGGGATCGGTCATGATAGCACTTGGACATGAAGCAGCTTGGGATTTCCGCCTGCTGGATGCCTTTGCACCTCCACTGGAAAAGCCCACTTTTGCAACAAACATCAAATACCGCATCTGCGTGCTCGCAGAGGACCGTATGCGAGCCTGACAGGCTGCGCGCTCAAACCACCACGGGAGCGGGCCCCTCCTTCGTGCTCTCGGGTGGAAGTCATTAAATGAAAAAAAAAAAATCACCCCACGACTCCATCCCCGACCCGCAAGTGCCCTGTCTGCTATAAAGGGGACAATTTTCACGTTTTCCCTCGCTTACGGCCATACTACCCTGAGAACGCCCGATCTCGTCCGATCTCGGAAGCTAAGCAGGGTCGGGCCTTGTTAGTACTTGGATGGGAGACCGCCTGGGAATACCAGGTGCTGTAAGCTTTTGCACCCACCTCCAATTCTCAACCCGATTCACTGCTCTTTCCAAAAATTTTGGCTTTCATTCGTCATTCAACTTTCACTTATCCTGTGGTTTTAAATCGTTTCCTTCACGTTGATTTGACAGATCAACGTCTCTTTGGAATAAAATGAATGTCCAACAGAGGGAGCCGTCTGCACGGGGATCGGTCATGATAGCACTTGGACATGAAGCAGCTTGGGATTTCCGCCTGCTGGATGCCTTTGCACCTCCACTGGAAGTGCCCACTTTTGAAACAAACATCAAATACCGCATCTGCGTGCTCGCAGAGGACCGTATGCGAGCCTGACAGGCTGCGCGCTCAAACCACCACGGGAGCGGGCCCCTCCTTCGTGCTCTCGGGAGGAGGTCGTTAAATGAAAAAAAAAATCACCCCACTACTCCATCCCCGACCCGCAAGTGCCCTGTCTGCTATAAAGGGGACAATTTTCAAGTTTTCCCTTGCTTACGGCCATACTACCCTGAGAACGTCCGATCTCGGAAGCTAAGCAGGGTCGGGCCTGGGTAGTACTTGGATGGGAGACTGCCTGGGAATACCAGGTGCTGTAAGCTTTTGCACCCACCTCCAATTCTCAACACGATTCACTGCTCTTTCCAAAAATTTTGGCTTTCATTCGTCATTCATTTTTCACTTATCCTGTGGTTTGAAATCGTTTCCTTCACGTTGATTTGACAGATCAACGTCTCTTTGGAATAAAATTAATGTCCAACAGAGGGAGCCGTCTGCACGGGGATCGGTCATGATAGCACTTGGACATGAAACAGCTTGGGATTTCCGCCTGCTGGATGCCTTTGCACCTCCACTGGAAAAGCCCACTTTTGCAACAAACATCAAATACCGCATCTGCGCGCTCGCAGAGGACCGTATGCGAGCCTGACAGGCTGCGCGCTCAAACCACCCCGGGAGCGGGCCCCTCCTTCGTGCTCTCGGGAGGAGGTCATTAAATGAAAAAAAAATCACCCCACTACTCCATCCCCGACCCGCAAGTGCCGTGTCTGCTATAAAGGGGACAATTTTCACTTTTTCCCTCGCTTACGGCCATACTACCCTGAGAACGCCCGATCTCGTCCGATCTCGGAAGCTAAGCAGGGTCGGGCCTGGTTAGTACTTGGATGAGAGACCGCCTGGGAATACCAGGTGCTGTAAGCTTTTGCACCCACCTCCAATTCACAACACGATTCACTGCTCTTTCCAAAAATTTTGGCATTCATTCGTCATTCAACTTTCACTTATCCTGTGGTTTGAAATCGTTTCCTTCACGTTGATTTGACAGATCAACGTCTCTTTGGAATAAAATTAATGTCCAACAGAGGGAGCCGTCTGCACGGGGATCGGTCATGATAGCACTTGGACATGAAACAGCTTGGGATTTCCGCCTGCTGGATGCCTTTGCACCTCCACTGGAAAAGCCCACTTTTGCAACAAAGATCAAATACTGCATCTGCGTGCTCGCAGAGGACCGTATGCGAGCCTGACAGGCTGCGCGCTCCAACCACCACGGGAGCGGGCCCCTCCTTCGTGCTCTCAGGAGGAGGTCATTAAATGAAAAAAAAATCACCACACTACTCCATCCACGACCCAGAAGTGCCTTGTCTGCTATAAAGGGGACAATTTTCACGTTTTCCCTCGCTTATGGCCATACTACCCTGAGAACGCCCGATCTCGTCCGATCTCGGAAGCTAAGCAGGGTCGGGCCTGGTTAGTACTTGGATGGGAGACCGCCTGGGAATACCAGGTGCTGTGAGCTTTTGCACCCACCTCCAATTCTCAACACGATTCACTGCTCTTTCCAAAAATTTTGGCATTCATTCGTCATTCAACTTTCACTTATCCTGTGGTTTAAAATCGTTTCCTTCACGTTGATTTGACAGATCAACGTCTCTTTGGAATAAAATTAATGTCCAACAGAGGGAGCCGTCTGCACGGGAATCGGTAATGATAGCACTTGGACATGAAAATGCTTGGGATTTCCGCCTGCTGGATGCCTTTGCACCTCCACTGGAAAAGCCCACTTTTGCAACAGACATCAAGTACAGCCTCTGCGCGCTCGCAGAGGACCGTATGCGAGCCTGACAGGCTGCGCGCTCAAACCACCACGGGAGCGGGCCCCTCCTTTGTGCACTCCGGAGGAGGTTTATTAAATGAAAAAAAATCACCCCACTACTCCACCCCCGACCCAGAAGTGCCCTGTCTGCTATAAAGAGGAGAATTTTCGCGTTTTCCCTCGCTTACGGCCATACTACCCTGAGAACGCCCGATCTCGTCTGACCTCGGAAGCTAAGCAGGGTAGGGCCTGGTTAGCACTTGGATGGGACACCGCCTGGGAATACCAGGTGCTGTAAGCTTTTGCACCCACCTCCAATTCACAACACGATTCACTGCTCTTTCCAAAAATTTTGGCATTCATTCGTCATTCAACTTTCACTTATCCTGTGGTTTGAAATCGTTTCCTTCACGTTGATTTGACAGATCAACGTCTCTTTGGAATAAAATTAATGTCCAACAGAGGGAGCCGTCTGCACGGGAATCGGTAATGATAGCACTTGGACATGAAAATGCTTGGGATTTCCGCCTGCTGGATGCCTTTGCACCTCCACTGGAAAAGCCCACTTTTGCAACAGACATCAAGTACAGCCTCTGCGCGCTCGCAGAGGACCGTATGCGAGCCTGACAGGCTGCGCGCTCAAACCACCACGGGAGCGGGCCCCTCCTTTGTGCACTCCGGAGGAGGTTTATTAAATGAAAAAAAATCACCCCACTACTCCACCCCCGACCCAGAAGTGCCCTGTCTGCTATAAAGAGGAGAATTTTCGCGTTTTCCCTCGCTTACGGCCATACTACCCTGAGAACGCCCGATCTCGTCCGATCTCGGAAGCTAAGCAGGTTCGGGCCTGGTTAGTACTTGGATGGGAGACCGCCTGGGAATACCAGGTGCTGTAAGCTTTTGCACCCACCTCCAATTCTCAACACGATTCACTGCTCTTTCCAAAAATTTTGGCATTCATTCGTCATTCAACTTTCACTTATCCTGTGGTTTGAAATCGTTTCCTTCACGTTGATTTGACAGATCAACGTCTCTTTGGAATAAAATTAATGTCCAACAGAGGGAGCCGTCTGCACGGGGATCGGTCATGATAGCACTTGGACATGAAACAGCTTGGGATTTCCGCCTGCTGGATGCCTTTGCACCTCCACTGGAAAAGCCCACTTTTGCAACAAACATCAAATACCGCATCTG
>NC_067461.1:24133925-24238925 GCF_025434085.1 Hippocampus zosterae | reverse complement strand
TCGTCCGATCTCGGAAGCTAAGCAGGTTCGGGCCTGGTTAGTACTTGGATGGGAGACCGCCTGGGAATACCAGGTGCTGTAAGCTTTTGCACCCACCTCCAATTCTCAACACGATTCACTGCTCTTTCCAAAAATTTTGGCATTCATTCGTCATTCAACTTTCACTTATCCTGTGGTTTGAAATCGTTTCCTTCACGTTGATTTGACAGATCAACGTCTCTTTGGAATAAAATTAATGTCCAACAGAGGGAGCCGTCTGCACGGGGATCGGTCATGATAGCACTTGGACATGAAACAGCTTGGGATTTCCGCCTGCTGGATGCCTTTGCACCTCCACTGGAAAAGCCCACTTTTGCAACAAACATCAAATACCGCATCTGCGCGCTCGCAGAGGACCGTATGCGAGCCTGACAGGCTGCGCGCTCAAACCACCACGGGAGCGGGGCCCTCCTTCGTGCTCTCGGGAGGAGGTCATTAAATGAAAAAAAAATCACCCCACGACTCCATCCCCGACCCGCAAGTGCCGTGTCTGCTATAAAGGGGACAATTTTCACGTTTTCCCTCGCTTACGGCCATACTACCCTGAGAACGCCCGATCTCGTCCGATCTCGGAAGCTAAGCAGGGTCGGGCCTGGTTAGTACTTGGATGGGAGACCGCCTGGGAATACCAGGTGCTGTAAGCTTTTGCACCCACCTCCAATTCTCAACACGATTCACTGCTCTATCCAAAAATTTTGGCATTCATTCGTCATTCAACTTTCACTTATCCTGTGGTTTGAAATCGTTTCCTTCACGTTGATTTGACAGATCAACGTCTCTTTGGAATAAAATTAATGTCCAACAGAGGGAGCCATCTGCACGGGGATCGGTCATGATAGCACTTGGACATGAAGCAGCTTGGGATTTCCGCCTGCTGGATGCCTTTGCACCTCCACTGGAAAAGCCCACTTTTGCAACAAACATCAAATACTGCATCTGCGTGCTCGCAGAGGACCGTATGCGAGCCTGACAGGCTGCGCGCTCAAACCACCACGGGAGCGGGCCCCTCCTTCGTGCTCTCGGGAGGAGGTCATTAAATGAAAAAAAAATCACCCCACTACTCCATCCCCGACCCGCAAGTGCCCTGTCTGCTATAAAGGGGACAATTTTCACGTGTTCCCTCGCTTACGGCCATACTACCCTGAGAACGCCCGATCTCGTCCGATCTTGGAAGCTGAGCAGGGTCGGGCCTGGGTAGTACTTGGATGGGAGACCGCCTGGGAATACCAGGTGCTGTAAGCTTTTGCACCCACCTCCAATTCTCAACACGATTCACTGCTCTTTCCAAAAATTTTGGCTTTCATTCGTCATTCAACTTTCACTTATCCTGTGGTTTGAAATCGTTTCCTTCACGTTGATTTGACAGATCAACGTCTCTTTGGAATAAAATTAATGTCCAACAGAGGGAGCCGTCTGCACGTGGATCGATAATGATAGCACTTGGACATGAAGCACTTCTCTTTCCAAAAATTTTGGCTTTCATTCGTCATTCAACTTTCACTTATCCTGTGGTTTGAAATCGTTTCCTTCACGTTGATTTGTGTTGAGGAATGGGAGCTGTCAATTTGCTCTTGGCCCTTCCTTGGTTACAGATTCTTTTATCTCTCTATAATGTGGAAGAAGACCCAACACCACGTTGTCTTTTCTTCAGTTTATCGCAACGCAACACGAATCGATTCGGGCTCCTGTGAGTCTCAGATTTCATCGGAAAGCCCCGAGCAACTTCAGTCACACGTACATATAGGCATGGTATATTAATTATGTTAATTAGCGGCGGGCAGTCCTTCCCCTTATGTAAAAATCTGAAACAAAGAAAGTCAAGCAAAGTTCGATCTTGGCATTTTGACAAAGTACAGAGAATATCTGCTGGTCCACAAAACTTGATATTAGGTTTCCTCTTCGAAGGCACTTGACAGCTTTCAGGGACTTTTACGATGTGGGGGACGCAGAAGACGGCCAGGGGGCTGTTAATCACTCAAGGGCAATTAGGGCCCCAACTTCACCCTCCACTCTTTGTTTTAAGTACAAGCAGATGTTCAGGACAGAGACTAGTGTCAATAGTTCTCATAGCAAGATGAAATTCATCAACAATGTTCTACTACTACTTCTGGCGGAATAATTCCTTAACAAATCCCTCTCTTGATCACAATTAATATTGTGATCACAAAACTTCGGTGTCAAACTCCGTCGTCAAAGCGGGACAACCAACCCAATCTTGTGCAAAGCATCATCAAATAAACTACAGCCGGAAATAACAGTCTCAGTGAAGCCTGCCACCAGCGCCCACATTAGTAGAGAAATAGAGACCAAAATAACCAGTATAATCAGGAAGATATGTTATTAGTTCTGGGCCCCCTGAGAACTTTGTCTTGGTTTCACGTCCAGTCGTCCTTCCGAAGGTCACTTTTGAAGTTGGAGACGCTTCTTGGGGCTGACGCATTCCTTCCCGGTAGACAGCATGATGGGTCCTTTGTGTCACTCTGCGTGGTCCCATTCATCTCGGCTGGTGCCACTTCCGCTGTAGGACCCCCAGATACACATGCTCGGGATACGTCTGTGGTTTCATGGGGTGTTCACCCTGGAGTCTCGTCCGCTCCTGAAAATAGGAGACGAGAACACTCAATGACTCCTAGTCTGCTTCATGGGGAATCGTTTGTTGAAGAGCCCCCGGTCCATGGATTGCCATGGAGCGGGGAACTCCTGGTCACGTCCCATCTTAAAAGGTGTGAGACCCGTGGTGGACTTAACGGTGGACCTCATGGTGAAAGCGCAAGTGGTAGCGTCTCATCCCAATCCGATTTCTCTGAGGTCATCACCATCGGAGTGTTTGATACAAGCCTCTGATTCGTTGGTTCGAGCTTACCTTGAATTGCAGATAAAAAACCCATGCCTCCCGAATTGGAGTCTTCAATTTAGTTGCCGACAGGACTGGACGTCCATCAATTTCATGCCGATACAAACCAGTCTCATCCCTGGCCACCCAGTTAGTTCTTCTCCTCCGGGATACCCTCTCTTGGTCTGAAATAAGGTTGTTAGTTTGGAAAATATACAATTTCCCATTTTTGATTCCACTTCCATCACTAAAGATCAAGTCGTCTTCTACTGTCTCTTTAGTCATCTAGTCTGCTTTGTCATTCCCTACTTTTACGTGGGAAAAGTCCTTCTAATATGTGTCCTGCATTTAATAACTACTTCTTTTGGTTTTAGCAGAGCCTCTCTAAGTTTTTGTTTCTTTGTTTTTTCTTCACGCAATGTTGCATCGATGTTCCTGTGGCATTCATTCATTCATTCATCTTCCGAGCCGCTTGATCCTCACTAGGGTCACGGGGGGTGCTGGAGCCTATCCCAGCTGTCTTCGGGCAGTAGGCGGGGGACACCCTGAATTGGTTGCCAGCCAATCACAGGGCACACAGAGACGTACAACCATCCACGCTCACACTCACACCTAGGGACAATTTAGAGTGTTCAATCAGCCTGCCACGCATGTTTTTGGATTGTGGGAGGAAACCGCAGCACCCGGAGAAAACCCACGCAGGCCCTGGGAGAACATGCAAACTCCACGCAGGGAGGCCGGAGCCGGAATCGAACCCGGTACCTCTGCACTGTGAAGCCGACGTGCTAACCACTGGACTACCGGGCCGCCCTGTGCAGTTTTTTAAATTTTTTATTGTAAATATTTGCCTCATGCTGCCGCATGCAATTGGACCCAATTGAACAAAAACATTCAGCATGCATCAGATATCTGATGCATGCTGAATGTTTTTGTTCAATTGGGTCCAATTGCATGCTGACGTATGTCAAAATTCATCAAAATTAGTCTTTTACTTCCCTGTTGTTCACGTTCCTGCCAGTCACATTCCCCTCTCTTTTCTGAAAAAGAACTACAGAAACAGAACCTTCTTTTTCAGAAACCTCTAAGTAAATTGCTATATGAATCAGCATGTATTGTATTGTATTGTATTGTAGACCAGGCTGCACAAAAGAAACCGGCATCGCTGTACCTTCTGATGTGTTCAGTCTCCCCGAAAATATAAAGGCAGTGCGCATTGTAATTTTCACATGTGATAGTTTGAAACAGCAAAAAGCCAAATGTCAAAGGAGCCACCTTGCGGCTTCCAAAGAGCAAATCTTAGATGATCCATCGATAAGAACATTACCATACCGAATAAGTACAACGTCATCCGTAGGTCGGAAAGAGTAGGGTAGCTGTTTAAGCACTTGGATAAAAATTCCAGAAGACAAAATCGAATACGTGGGGCAACCGAGTGTAGTAAAATTTAACTCCAAGGTGAGAGAATGAGAAAATTCCCTATTCGATTCTGAAAGTGATATATGGAAAAAAACGTAGCTAAATCGATTACAAAAAAGGTGTACGAATGAGAATTTTGGGATATTTGAGTAGACGGCAAAAAAGTATGAGCGGCGCGGCCATGTCAGGCCTAGATACCAGTCAATGAGATGAGATCCTCTGACAGGTCCACTCTGGCTGCCACACCCTTCAGGCCCTACAATAATTGAGGAGGAGGGAACATTAAATAAATTGCCTTGTGTTTCACCCAACCAGGCCATGCGATAAATTTCAATCTCTAGTTTGTCAAAAGCATTGTGCAGTGGGAAGGACCGATCAGCGGATGGTAAGGTCATATGGAGGAAGGAGACCAAAGCCGATACTGTTGGAAGACAGAGTTCAATGGTGGGTCATCGGCTGACTTTAGCAACAGTCAGCCTTGTATCAGCAGGCATTGGGAGCAAGTGTGGTCCAGCATGTTCAAGTTCATGACAGTCTTTCAGTGAGGCCAGCAGTGATCCCTATTGTTGGGGATTCGGGTACCCATGGAGCAGATGGGTATTGTCCATTTGGGGGTGCCGTATCCTGTCATTGTTGTTGGTTTTGCGGAGGAGGAGTCAGAGCTTGTTGATCATAGCCTGATTGATGAACAGGTGGGTGCCGGCGGTGCGGGCATTTCCTTGTCCAATGATTCACATCACCACAAATGAAACAGCCAGCTTGGCTCCCGTGACTTCCTCGTCCACGCCCACCTTCCCGTCTCGAACCTCCCCCCAGCCATGCGTCTCGGCCCTGCCTTGTGGGGAGGCCGTAATGTTGAGGTGTGGCTTGGAGCTGCGATGTGGGTGTGATCAGCCGTGGTGGAGCCTGTTGAGAGACACTGATTGACATTTGATTAGATCTCCCAAGTTTCTCTCTTTTGCATGCATTACTGGAGGCTCTCTTAGCCTCTTGTACTTGTGGATTCAAAAAGTCATTTTGTAGCTTGGATGTTTTCTCAGTCTCTTCCTCGGCTCTCATTCGAGATTGCTGCACATAATATAGGAAATGAGTTCGCCAGTTCACGTCATCTGAAGTGGGGATAGTGGGAGAGTTAGTCATCATTTTCTGCACACCATACAGACAACCCCCCAGCACTGCTTGCCTGAACAAAGCTTGATTCAATGGATGACTATTGGGGTTCTGTCCTGTGACAGTCACCCAAGCATCCATACAATTAACCAAATAAGTCATTGGGTTTACCTCAGATAGCAATTCAAACGCCAGTTGTTGTGAAGGACCCAATGTTGTTGGATAAAGGGAACTCAACGCGTCTGATTTTCTATCATTCAACCTAGTCAATTTGCAAGAGGCTATTCCCTCTAAAAGGTCCATAATCTCTTTGGGTAAATACTTACTCTTAAGCCAGTCTATTGCCCACAATTGTATGTCATAGTAAGTTTTAGGCAAATCCAGCAACATTTGCCTCGTCAATTCAGTCTCCTTAGTTACAATAGTGGTCGCATCCCAAACACTCATGCTCTCATTATCCTGTTTAATTTGCATACATTTTTCTACTTTTACCAATTGTTTATGAACCACCCTGGGCAGATCAGGGGGAAGCTTGGCACACAAGGGATTCAGGTTGTCACGTTGTGCCCGAGGCGATGAAAGATCGCCTCGTGCACAACAAAATAACGAGGTGGATCCCCAGGTAAAGCAGACACGAAAAGATTTTGTATGAACACAAAAAGTCTTTAATAACGAACATATGCACATATTTCAACATGTATTTAGTTCAGGTTGACGTCCTGAAGCCTAAATGACCATTAATTTGACTACACAACTCATTCCTATGAAGACACATTCAAAGTCAAAAAACGTGCTCGACTCGGCCTGAAAATGCATTTAAAGCAATAAAAACTCAAATTGAGTGTCACACCTAAATCAAAGGACTAATGCGCATATTTCAACATGTATTTTGTTCAGGTTGACCTCCTGAAGCCTAAATGAGCATTAATTTGACTACACAACTCATTCCTATGAGGATACATTCAAACTCTGAAAACGTGCGCAACTCGGCCTGAAACTGCATTTAAAGCAATAAAAACTCAAATTGAGTGTCACACTTAAACCAAAGGACTTATGCACACACTTCATCATGTAATTTGTTCAGGATGACCCCCTGAAGCCTAAATCACCATTTTTTTGATGACACACCTCATTCCTATGAAGATACATTCAAAGTCAAAAAACGTGCTCGATACGGCCTGAAAATGCATTTTAAAGCAATAAAAACTCAAATTGAGTGTCACGCCTAAACCAAAGGACTCATGCACACATTTCAACATGTATTTTGTTCAGGTTGACCTCCTGAAGCCTAAATGAGCATTAATTTGACTACACATCTCATTCCTATGAAGATACATTCAAAGTCAAAAAACGTGCTCAACTCAGCCTGAAAGTGCATTTAAAGCAATAAAAACTCAAAATGAGTGTCACGCTTAAACCAAAGGACTTATGCACACATTTCAACATGTATTTAGTTCAGGTTGACCCCCTCAAGCCTAAATCACCATTAATTTGATGACACACCTCATTCCTATGAAGATACATTCAAAGTCAAAAAACGTGCTCGGTACGGCCTGAAAATGCATTTAAAGCAATAAAAACTCAAATTGAGTGTCACGCCTAAACCAAAGGATTTATGCACACATTTCAACATGTATTTTGTTCAGGTTGACCTCCTGAAGCCTAAATCACCATTAATTTGACTACACAACTTATTCCTATGAAGATACATTCAAAGTAAAAAAACGGGCTCAACTCGGACTGAAAGTGCATTTAAAGCAATAAAAACTGAAAATGAGTGTCACGCCTAAACCAAAGGACTTAAGCACACATTTCAACATGTATTTAGTTCAGGTTGACCTCCTGAAGCCTAAATCACCATTAATTTGACTACACAACTTATTCCTATGAAGATACATTCAAAGTAAAAAAACGGGCTCAACTCGGACTGAAAGTGCATTTAAAGCAATAAAAACTGAAAATGAGTGTCACGCCTAAACCAAAGGACTTATGCACACATTTCAACATGTATTTAGTTCAGGTTGACCTCCTGAAGCCTAAATGAGCATTAATTTGACTACACAACTCATTCCT
This sequence comes from Hippocampus zosterae, assembly GCF_025434085.1. Lineage (NCBI taxonomy): Eukaryota > Metazoa > Chordata > Actinopteri > Syngnathiformes > Syngnathidae > Hippocampus > Hippocampus zosterae. The sequence continues at coordinate 24,231,454 of NC_067461.1, read as the reverse complement.
ATGAAGGTACATTCAAAGTCACAAAACGGGCTCAACTCGGACTGAAAGTGCATTTAAAGCAATAAAAACTGAAAATGAGTGTCACGCCTAAACCAAAGGACTTATGCACACATTTCAACATGTATTTAGTTCAGGTTGACCTCCTGAAGCCTAAATGAGCATTAATTTGACTACACAACTTATTCCTATGAAGGAACATTCAAAGTAAAAAAACGGGCTCAACTCGGACTGAAAGTGCATTTAAAGCAATAAAAACTCAAAATGAGTGTCACGCCTAAACCAAAGGACTTATGCACACATTTCAACATGTATTCAGTTCAGGTTGACCTCCTGAAGCCTAAATCACCATTAATTTGACTACACAACTTATTCCTATGAAGATACATTCAAAGTAAAAAAACGGGCTCAACTCGGACTGAAAGTGCATTTAAAGCAATAAAAACTGAAAATGAGTGTCACGCCTAAACCAAAGGACTTAAGCACACATTTCAACATGTATTTAGTTCAGGTTGACCTCCTGAAGCCTAAATCACCATTAATTTGACTACACAACTTATTCCTATGAAGATACATTCAAAGTAAAAAAACGGGCTCAACTCGGACTGAAAGTGCATTTAAAGCAATAAAAACTGAAAATGAGTGTCACGCCTAAACCAAAGGACTTATGCACACATTTCAACATGTATTTAGTTCAGGTTGACCTCCTGAAGCCTAAATGAGCATTAATTTGACTACACAACTCATTCCTATGAAGGTACATTCAAAGTCACAAAACGGGCTCAACTCGGACTGAAAGTGCATTTAAAGCAATAAAAACTGAAAATGAGTGTCACGCCTAAACCAAAGGACTTATGCACACATTTCAACATGTATTTAGTTCAGGTTGACCTCCTGAAGCCTAAATGAGCATTAATTTGACTACACAACTCATTCCTATGAAGGTATATTCAAAGTAAAAAAACGGGCTCAACTCGGACTGAAAGTGCATTTAAAGCAATAAAAACTGAAAATGAGTGTCACGCCTAAACCAAAGGACTTATGCACACATTTCAACATGTATTTAGTTCAGGTTGACCTCCTGAAGCCTAAATCACCATTAATTTGACTACACAACTTATTCCTATGAAGGAACATTCAAAGTAAAAAAACGGGCTCAACTCGGACTGAAAGTGCATTTAAAGCAATAAAAACTGAAAATGAGTGTCACGCCTAAACCAAAGGACTTATGCACACATTTCAACATGTATTTAGTTCAGGTTGACCTCCTGAAGCCTAAATGAGCATTAATTTGACTACACAACTCATTCCTATGAAGGTACATTCAAAGTCACAAAACGTGCTCAACTAGGCCTGAAAGTGCATTTAAAGCAATAAAAACTCAAAATGAGTGTCACGCCTAAACCAAAGGACTTATGCACACATTTCAACATGTATTTAGTTCAGGTTGACCTCCTGAAGCCTAAATCACCATTAATTTGACTACACAACTTATTCCTATGAAGATACATTCAAAGTAAAAAAACGGGCTCAACTCGGACTGAAAGTGCATTTAAAGCAATAAAAACTGAAAATGAGTGTCACGCCTAAACCAAAGGACTTAAGCACACATTTCAACATGTATTTAGTTCAGGTTGACCTCCTGAAGCCTAAATCACCATTAATTTGACTACACAACTTATTCCTATGAAGATACATTCAAAGTAAAAAAACGGGCTCAACTCGGACTGAAAGTGCATTTAAAGCAATAAAAACTGAAAATGAGTGTCACGCCTAAACCAAAGGACTTATGCACACATTTCAACATGTATTTAGTTCAGGTTGACCTCCTGAAGCCTAAATGAGCATTAATTTGACTACACAACTTATTCCTATGAAGATACATTCAAAGTAAAAAAACGGGCTCAACTCGGACTGAAAGTGCATTTAAAGCAATAAAAACTGAAAATGAGTGTCACGCCTAAACCAAAGGACTTATGCACACATTTCAACATGTATTTAGTTCAGGTTGACCTCCTGAAGCCTAAATGAGCATTAATTTGACTACACAACTCATTCCTATGAAGGTACATTCAAAGTCACAAAACGGGCTCAACTCGGACTGAAAGTGCATTTAAAGCAATAAAAACTGAAAATGAGTGTCACGCCTAAACCAAAGGACTTATGCACACATTTCAACATGTATTTAGTTCAGGTTGACCTCCTGAAGCCTAAATGAGCATTAATTTGACTACACAACTTATTCCTATGAAGGAACATTCAAAGTAAAAAAACGGGCTCAACTCGGACTGAAAGTGCATTTAAAGCAATAAAAACTCAAAATGAGTGTCACGCCTAAACCAAAGGACTTATGCACACATTTCAACATGTATTCAGTTCAGGTTGACCTCCTGAAGCCTAAATCACCATTAATTTGACTACACAACTTATTCCTATGAAGATACATTCAAAGTAAAAAAACGGGCTCAACTCGGACTGAAAGTGCATTTAAAGCAATAAAAACTGAAAATGAGTGTCACGCCTAAACCAAAGGACTTAAGCACACATTTCAACATGTATTTAGTTCAGGTTGACCTCCTGAAGCCTAAATCACCATTAATTTGACTACACAACTTATTCCTATGAAGATACATTCAAAGTAAAAAAACGGGCTCAACTCGGACTGAAAGTGCATTTAAAGCAATAAAAACTGAAAATGAGTGTCACGCCTAAACCAAAGGACTTATGCACACATTTCAACATGTATTTAGTTCAGGTTGACCTCCTGAAGCCTAAATGAGCATTAATTTGACTACACAACTCATTCCTATGAAGGTACATTCAAAGTCACAAAACGGGCTCAACTCGGACTGAAAGTGCATTTAAAGCAATAAAAACTGAAAATGAGTGTCACGCCTAAACCAAAGGACTTATGCACACATTTCAACATGTATTTAGTTCAGGTTGACCTCCTGAAGCCTAAATGAGCATTAATTTGACTACACAACTCATTCCTATGAAGGTATATTCAAAGTAAAAAAACGGGCTCAACTCGGACTGAAAGTGCATTTAAAGCAATAAAAACTGAAAATGAGTGTCACGCCTAAACCAAAGGACTTATGCACACATTTCAACATGTATTTAGTTCAGGTTGACCTCCTGAAGCCTAAATCACCATTAATTTGACTACACAACTTATTCCTATGAAGGAACATTCAAAGTAAAAAAACGGGCTCAACTCGGACTGAAAGTGCATTTAAAGCAATAAAAACTGAAAATGAGTGTCACGCCTAAACCAAAGGACTTATGCACACATTTCAACATGTATTTAGTTCAGGTTGACCTCCTGAAGCCTAAATGAGCATTAATTTGACTACACAACTCATTCCTATGAAGGTACATTCAAAGTCACAAAACGTGCTCAACTAGGCCTGAAAGTGCATTTAAAGCAATAAAAACTCAAAATGAGTGTCACGCCTAAACCAAAGGACTTATGCACACATTTCAACATGTATTTAGTTCAGGTTGACCTCCTGAAGCCTAAATCACCATTAATTTGACTACACAACTTATTCCTATGAAGATACATTCAAAGTAAAAAAACGGGCTCAACTCGGACTGAAAGTGCATTTAAAGCAATAAAAACTGAAAATGAGTGTCACGCCTAAACCAAAGGACTTAAGCACACATTTCAACATGTATTTAGTTCAGGTTGACCTCCTGAAGCCTAAATCACCATTAATTTGACTACACAACTTATTCCTATGAAGATACATTCAAAGTAAAAAAACGGGCTCAACTCGGACTGAAAGTGCATTTAAAGCAATAAAAACTGAAAATGAGTGTCACGCCTAAACCAAAGGACTTATGCACACATTTCAACATGTATTTAGTTCAGGTTGACCTCCTGAAGCCTAAATGAGCATTAATTTGACTACACAACTCATTCCTATGAAGGTACATTCAAAGTCACAAAACGGGCTCAACTCGGACTGAAAGTGCATTTAAAGCAATAAAAACTGAAAATGAGTGTCACGCCTAAACCAAAGGACTTATGCACACATTTCAACATGTATTTAGTTCAGGTTGACCTCCTGAAGCCTAAATGAGCATTAATTTGACTACACAACTCATTCCTATGAAGGTATATTCAAAGTAAAAAAACGGGCTCAACTCGGACTGAAAGTGCATTTAAAGCAATAAAAACTGAAAATGAGTGTCACGCCTAAACCAAAGGACTTATGCACACATTTCAACATGTATTTAGTTCAGGTTGACCTCCTGAAGCCTAAATCACCATTAATTTGACTACACAACTTATTCCTATGAAGATACATTCAAAGTAAAAAAACGGGCTCAACTCGGACTGAAAGTGCATTTAAAGCAATAAAAACTGAAAATGAGTGTCACGCCTAAACCAAAGGACTTATGCACACATTTCAACATGTATTTAGTTCAGGTTGACCTCCTGAAGCCTAAATGAGCATTAATTTGACTACACAACTCATTCCTATGAAGGAACATTCAAAGTAAAAAAACGGGCTCAACTCGGACTGAAAGTGCATTTAAAGCAATAAAAACTCAAATGAGTGTCACGCCTAAACCAAAGGACTTATGCACACATTTCAACATGTATTTAGTTCAGGTTGACGTCCTGAAGCCTAAATGAGCATTAATTTGACTTCACAACTTATTCCTATGAAGATACATTCAAAGTAAAAAAACGGGCTCAACTCGGACTGAAAGTGCATTTAAAGCAATAAAAACTGAAAATGAGTGTCACGCCTAAACCAAAGGATTTATACACACATTTCAACATGTATTTAGTTCAGGTTGACATTCTGAAGCCTAAATGAGCATTATTTTGTCTATACAACTCATTCCTATGAAGGTACATTCAAAGTCACAAAACGTGCTCAACTAGGCCTGAAAGTGCATTTAAAGCAATAAAATCTCAAAATGAGTTTCACGCCTAAATCAAAGGACTTATGCACACATTTCAACATGTATTTAGTTTAGGTTGATCTCCTGAAGCCTAAATGAGCATTAATTTGATCACACAACTCATTCCCATGAAGATACATTCAAAGTCAGTAAGTGCCCTGCTCTGTCTGAAAATGCATTTGAATCAATAAAAACAAAAATTGAGTGTCATGCCTAAACCAAAGGACGTCTGCACACATTTCAACGTCTAAAGTGTTGTTTCCGATGCGTGCTAGTGTATGTGTGCGTGCGTGTGTGAGAGTGTGTAGGTGTGTTCGTGTGTTTGTGTGTGTTTGTGTGGGTGCGTGCGTGTGTGTGTGTGCGTGTGTGTGTTGTGCGCACCCCCCCCCCCAAAAAAAGTACTGTATTCGGATAAAAATGACGAATTACTCGGAGGTTTTAACTTTTGCTTGCACTTGATTTGTTCTGACACCGACGACGTCCACCAATGACAGCCCGAGTGGATCTAGCCCACGTGGTGTGAGAGCAGGGGGAGGTGAAAAGATGCAAAGCCTAGGTGATTGGCTGTGCATCTTTCAGTCTTCCACGTGGGTTAGTCTTTGATCTTCAATCAGTGTCCAAATGTTGTTTACATGCGTAGCGTGTGCGGATGTGTGTGCCTCTCATGAGTTTGTGTGTGGGTTTGCGCGCGTGATCGTGTGCCCATACATGTGTGAGTGTTTCTTTGATCTAAATCGTCGTTGGTGTGTTGTTTACGATACGTGCTCCTCTGTGCGTACTTTTGTGTGAGTGTGTGTGCGTGCGTTTGTGTGTGTGCTTGCTGCGTGCTGGCGCGCTCGGAAGCGTGTGTGTCACAGAGAAAGAGAGGGAGCGGGACTCTATGTGAAACACACAGGACATTTGTAATTTCGTCCCTTTCACATTTTTTGGCTTTTTTAAAAATAAAACTTATTTTCATCAATGGTTCATAATGAGTGTCACGCCTAGACCAAATGACTTATGCACACATTTCAACATTTATTTAGTTCAGGTTGAACTCCTGAAGCCTAAATGAGCGTTAAATTTGACCACACAACTCATTCCTATGAAGATATATTCAAACTCAGAAAGCGTGCTCGGCTCGGCCTGAAAATGCATTTAAAGCAATAAACACTCAAATTGAGTGTCACACCAAAACCAAAGGACTTATGCACACATTTCAACATGTATTTAGTTCAGGTTGACCTCCTGAAGCCTAAATGAGCATTAATTTGACTACACAACTCATTCCTATGAAGGTACATTCAAAGTCACAAAACGTGCTCAACTAGGCCTGAAAGTGCATTTAAAGCAATAAAAACTCAAAATGAGTGTCACGCCTAAACCAAAGGACTTATGCACACGTTTCAACATGTATTTAGTTCAGGTTGACCTCCTGAAGCCTAAATCACCATTAATTTGACTACACAACTTATTCCTATGACGATACATTCAAAGTAAAAAAACGGGCTCAACTCGGACTGAAAGTGCATTTAAAGCAATAAAAACTGAAAATGAGTGTCACGCCTAAACCAAAGGACTTATGCACACATTTCAACATGTATTTAGTTCAGGTTGACGTCCTGAAGCCTAAATGAGCATTAATTTGACTACACAACTTATTCCTATGAAGATACATTCAAAGTAAAAAAACGTGCTCTACTCGGCCTGAAAATGCGTTTAAAGCAATAAAAACTCAAAATGAGTGTCACGCCTAAACCAAAGGCCTTATGCACACATTTCAACATGTATTTAGTTCAGGTTGACCTCCTGAAGCCTAAATGAGCATTAATTTGACTACACAACTCATTCCTATGAAGGAACATTCAAAGTAAAAAAACGGGCTCAACTCGGACTGAAAGTACATTTAAAGCAATAAAAACTGAAAATGAGTGTCACGCCTAAACCAAAGGACTTATGCACACATTTCAACATGTATTTAGTTCAGGTTGACCTCCTGAAGCCTAAATGAGCATTAATTTGACTACACAACTCATTCCTATGAAGGTACATTCAAAGTCACAAAACGTGCTCAACTAGGCCTGAAAGTGCATTTAAAGCAATAAAAACTCAAAATGAGTGTCACGCCTAAACCAAAGGACTTATGCACACATTTCAACATGTATTTAGTTCAGGTTGACATTCTGAAGCCTAAATGAGCATTAATTTGACTACACAACTCATTCCTATGAAGGTACATTCAAAGTCACAAAACGTGCTCAACTAGGCCTGAAAGTGCATTTAAAGCAATAAAAACTCAAAATGAGTGTCACGCCTAAACCAAAGGACTTATGCACACATTTCAACATGTATTTAGTTCAGGTTGACCTCCTGAAGCCTAAATCACCATTAATTTGACTACACAACTTATTCCTATGAAGATACATTCAAAGTAAAAAAACGGGCTCAACTCGGACTGAAAGTGCATTTAAAGCAATAAAAACTGAAAATGAGTGTCACGCCTAAACCAAAGGACTTATGCACACATTTCAACATGTATTTAGTTCAGGTTGACCTCCTGAAGCCTAAATCACCATTAATTTGACTACACAACTTATTCCTATGAAGATACATTCAAAGTAAAAAAACGGGCTCAACTCGGACTGAAAGTGCATTTAAAGCAATAAAAACTGAAAATGAGTGTCACGCCTAAACCAAAGGACTTAAGCACACATTTCAACATGTATTTAGTTCAGGTTGACCTCCTGAAGCCTAAATCACCATTAATTTGACTACACAACTTATTCCTATGAAGGAACATTCAAAGTAAAAAAACGGGCTCAACTCGGACTGAAAGTACATTTAAAGCAATAAAAACTGAAAATGAGTGTCACGCCTAAACCAAAGGCCTTATGCACACATTTCAACATGTATTTAGTTCAGGTTGACCTCCTGAAGCCTAAATGAGCATTAATTTGACTACACAACTCATTCCTATGAAGGAACATTCAAAGTAAAAAAACGGGCTCAACTCGGACTGAAAGTACATTTAAAGCAATAAAAACTGAAAATGAGTGTCACGCCTAAACCAAAGGACTTATGCACACATTTCAACATGTATTCAGTTCAGGTTGACCTCCTGAAGCCTAAATGAGCATTAATTTGACTACACAACTCATTCCTATGAAGGAACATTCAAAGTAAAAAAACGGGCTCAACTCGGACTGAAAGTACATTTAAAGCAATAAAAACTGAAAATGAGTGTCACGCCTAAACCAAAGGACTTATGCACACATTTCAACATGTATTCAGTTCAGGTTGACATTCTGAAGCCTAAATGAGCATTAATTTGACTACACAACTTATTCCTATGAAGATACATTCAAAGTAAAAAAACGGGCTCAACTCGGACTGAAAGTGCATTTAAAGCAATAAAAACTGAAAATGAGTGTCACGCCTAAACCAAAGGACTTATGCACACATTTCAACATGTATTTAGTTCAGGTTGACCTCCTGAAGCCTAAATGAGCATTAATTTGACTACACAACTTATTCCTATGAAGATACATTCAAAGTAAAAAAACGGGCTCAACTCGGACTGAAAGTGCATTTAAAGCAATAAAAACTGAAAATGAGTGTCACGCCTAAACCAAAGGACTTATGCACACATTTCAACATGTATTCAGTTCAGGTTGACATTCTGAAGCCTAAATGAGCATTAATTTGACTACACAACTTATTCCTATGAAGATACATTCAAAGTAAAAAAACGGGCTCAACTCGGACTGAAAGTGCATTTAAAGCAATAAAAACTGAAAATGAGTGTCACGCCTAAACCAAAGGACTTATGCACACATTTCAACATGTATTTAGTTCAGGTTGACCTCCTGAAGCCTAAATGAGCATTAATTTGACTACACAACTTATTCCTATGAAGATACATTCAAAGTAAAAAAACGGGCTCAACTCGGACTGAAAGTGCATTTAAAGCAATAAAAACTGAAAATGAGTGTCACGCCTAAACCAAAGGACTTATGCACACATTTCAACATGTATTTAGTTCAGGTTGACCTCCTGAAGCCTAAATGAGCATTAATTTGACTACACAACTCATTCCTATGAAGGTACATTCAAAGTCACAAAACGTGCTCAACTCGGACTGAAAGTGCATTTAAAGCAATAAAAACTGAAAATGAGTGTCACGCCTAAACCAAAGGCCTTATGCACACATTTCAACATGTATTTAGTTCAGGTTGACCTCCTGAAGCCTAAATGAGCATTAATTTGACTACACAACTCATTCCTATGAAGGAACATTCAAAGTAAAAAAACGGGCTCAACTCGGACTGAAAGTACATTTAAAGCAATAAAAACTGAAAATGAGTGTCACGCCTAAACCAAAGGACTTATGCACACATTTCAACATGTATTCAGCTCAGGTTGACCTCCTGAAGCCTAAATGAGCATTAATTTGACTACACAACTCATTCCTATGAAGGAACATTCAAAGTAAAAAAACGGGCTCGGACTGAAAGTACATTTAAAGCAATAAAAACTGAAAATGAGTGTCACGCCTAAACCAAAGGACTTATGCACACATTTCAACATGTATTCAGTTCAGGTTGACCTCCTGAAGCCTAAATGAGCATTAATTTGACTACACAACTCATTCCTATGAAGGAACATTCAAAGTAAAAAAACGGGCTCAACTCGGACTGAAAGTACATTTAAAGCAATAAAAACTGAAAATGAGTGTCACGCCTAAACCAAAGGACTTATGCACACATTTCAACATGTATTCAGTTCAGGTTGACATTCTGAAGCCTAAATGAGCATTAATTTGACTACACAACTTATTCCTATGAAGATACATTCAAAGTAAAAAAACGGGCTCAACTCGGACTGAAAGTGCATTTAAAGCAATAAAAACTGAAAATGAGTGTCACGCCTAAACCAAAGGACTTATGCACACATTTCAACATGTATTTAGTTCAGGTTGACCTCCTGAAGCCTAAATGAGCATTAATTTGACTACACAACTCATTCCTATGAAGGTACATTCAAAGTCACAAAACGTGCTCAACTCGGACTGAAAGTGCATTTAAAGCAATAAAAACTGAAAATGAGTGTCACGCCTAAACCAAAGGACTTATGCACACATTTCAACATGTATTCAGTTCAGGTTGACCTCCTGAAGCCGAAATGAGCATTAATTTGACTACACAACTCATTCCTATGAAGGAACATTCAAAGTAAAAAAACGGGCTCAACTCGGACTGAAAGTACATTTAAAGCAATAAAAACTGAAAATGAGTGTCACGCCTAAACCAAAGGACTTATGCACACATTTCAACATGTATTTAGTTCAGGTTGACTTCCTGAAGCCTAAATGAGCATTAATTTGACTACACAACTTATTCCTATGAAGATACATTCAAAGTAAAAAAACGTGCTCTACTCGGCCTGAAAACGCATTTAAAGCAATAAAAACTCAAAATGAGTGTCACGCCTAAACCAAAGGCCTTATGCACACATTTCAACATGTATTTAGTTCAGGTTGACCTCCTGAAGCCTAAATGAGCATTAATTTGACTACACAACTCATTCCTATGAAGATACATTCAAAGTAAAAAAACGGGCTCAACTCGGACTGAAAGTACATTTAAAGCAATAAAAACCGAAAATGAGTGTCACGCCTAAACCAAAGGACTTATGCACACATTTCAACATGTATTTAGTTCAGGTTGACCTCCTGAAGCCTAAATGAGCATTAATTTGACTACACAACTCATTCCTATGAAGGTACATTCAAAGTCACAAAACGTGCTCAACTAGGCCTGAAAGTGCATTTAAAGCAATAAAAACTCAAAATGAGTGTCACGCCTAAACCAAAGGACTTATGCACACATTTCAACATGTATTTAGTTCAGGTTGACCTCCTGAAGCCTAAATCACCATTAATTTGACTACACAACTTATTCCTATGAAGATACATTCAAAGTAAAAAAACGGGCTCAACTCGGACTGAAAGTGCATTTAAAGCAATAAAAACTGAAAATGAGTGTCACGCCTAAACCAAAGGACTTAAGCACACATTTCAACATGTATTTAGTTCAGGTTGACCTCCTGAAGCCTAAATCACCATTAATTTGACTACACAACTTATTCCTATGAAGATACATTCAAAGTAAAAAAACGGGCTCAACTCGGACTGAAAGTGCATTTAAAGCAATAAAAACTGAAAATGAGTGTCACGCCTAAACCAAAGGACTTATGCACACATTTCAACATGTATTTAGTTCAGGTTGACCTCCTGAAGCCTAAATGAGCATTAATTTGACTACACAACTCATTCCTATGAAGGTACATTCAAAGTCACAAAACGGGCTCAACTCGGACTGAAAGTGCATTTAAAGCAATAAAAACTGAAAATGAGTGTCACGCCTAAACCAAAGGACTTATGCACACATTTCAACATGTATTTAGTTCAGGTTGACCTCCTGAAGCCTAAATGAGCATTAATTTGACTACACAACTTATTCCTATGAAGGAACATTCAAAGTAAAAAAACGGGCTCAACTCGGACTGAAAGTGCATTTAAAGCAATAAAAACTGAAAATGAGTGTCACGCCTAAACCAAAGGACTTATGCACACATTTCAACATGTATTTAGTTCAGGTTGACCTCCTGAAGCCTAAATGAGCATTAATTTGACTACACAACTCATTCCTATGAAGGTACATTCAAAGTCACAAAACGTGCTCAACTAGGCCTGAAAGTGCATTTAAAGCAATAAAAACTCAAAATGAGTGTCACGCCTAAACCAAAGGACTTATGCACACATTTCAACATGTATTCAGTTCAGGTTGACCTCCTGAAGCCTAAATCACCATTAATTTGACTACACAACTTATTCCTATGAAGATACATTCAAAGTAAAAAAACGGGCTCAACTCGGACTGAAAGTGCATTTAAAGCAATAAAAACTGAAAATGAGTGTCACGCCTAAACCAAAGGACTTAAGCACACATTTCAACATGTATTTAGTTCAGGTTGACCTCCTGAAGCCTAAATCACCATTAATTTGACTACACAACTTATTCCTATGAAGATACATTCAAAGTAAAAAAACGGGCTCAACTCGGACTGAAAGTGCATTTAAAGCAATAAAAACTGAAAATGAGTGTCACGCCTAAACCAAAGGACTTATGCACACATTTCAACATGTATTTAGTTCAGGTTGACCTCCTGAAGCCTAAATGAGCATTAATTTGACTACACAACTCATTCCTATGAAGGTACATTCAAAGTCACAAAACGGGCTCAACTCGGACTGAAAGTGCATTTAAAGCAATAAAAACTGAAAATGAGTGTCACGCCTAAACCAAAGGACTTATGCACACATTTCAACATGTATTTAGTTCAGGTTGACCTCCTGAAGCCTAAATGAGCATTAATTTGACTACACAACTCATTCCTATGAAGGTATATTCAAAGTAAAAAAACGGGCTCAACTCGGACTGAAAGTGCATTTAAAGCAATAAAAACTGAAAATGAGTGTCACGCCTAAACCAAAGGACTTATGCACACATTTCAACATGTATTTAGTTCAGGTTGACCTCCTGAAGCCTAAATCACCATTAATTTGACTACACAACTCATTCCTATGAAGGTACATTCAAAGTCACAAAACGTGCTCAAATAGGCCTGAAAGTGCATTTAAAGCAATAAAAACTCAAAATGAGTGTCACGCTTAAACCAAAGGACTTATGCACACATTTCAACATGTATTTAGTTCAGGTTGACCTCCTGAAGCCTAAATCACCATTAATTTGACTACACAACTTATTCCTATGAAGATACATTCAAAGTAAAAAAACGGGCTCAACTCGGACTGAAAGTGCATTTAAAGCAATAAAAACTGAAAATGAGTGTCACGCCTAAACCAAAGGACTTAAGCACACATTTCAACATGTATTTAGTTCAGGTTGACCTCCTGAAGCCTAAATCACCATTAATTTGACTACACAACTTATTCCTATGAAGATACATTCAAAGTAAAAAAACGGGCTCAACTCGGACTGAAAGTGCATTTAAAGCAATAAAAACTGAAAATGAGTGTCACGCCTAAACCAAAGGACTTATGCACACATTTCAACATGTATTTAGTTCAGGTTGACCTCCTGAAGCCTAAATCACCATTAATTTGACTACACAACTTATTCCTATGAAGATACATTCAAAGTAAAAAAACGGGCTCAACTCGGACTGAAAGTGCATTTAAAGCAATAAAAACTGAAAATGAGTGTCACGCCTAAACCAAAGGACTTATGCACACATTTCAACATGTATTTAGTTCAGGTTGACCTCCTGAAGCCTAAATGAGCATTAATTTGACTACACAACTCATTCCTATGAAGGAACATTCAAAGTAAAAAAACGGGCTCAACTCGGACTGAAAGTGCATTTAAAGCAATAAAAACTCAAATGAGTGTCACGCCTAAACCAAAGGACTTATGCACACATTTCAACATGTATTTAGTTCAGGTTGACGTCCTGAAGCCTAAATGAGCATTAATTTGACTTCACAACTTATTCCTATAAAGATACATTCAAAGTAAAAAAACGGGCTCAACTCGGACTGAAAGTGCATTTAAAGCAATAAAAACTGAAAATGAGTGTCACGCCTAAACCAAAGGATTTATACACACATTTCAACATGTATTTAGTTCAGGTTGACATTCTGAAGCCTAAATGAGCATTATTTTGTCTATACAACTCATTCCTATGAAGGTACATTCAAAGTCACAAAACGTGCTCAACTAGGCCTGAAAGTGCATTTAAAGCAATAAAATCTCAAAATGAGTTTCACGCCTAAATCAAAGGACTTATGCACACATTTCAACATGTATTTAGTTTAGGTTGATCTCCTGAAGCCTAAATGAGCATTAATTTGATCACACAACTCATTCCCATGAAGATACATTCAAAGTCAGTAAGTGCCCTGCTCTGTCTGAAAATGCATTTGAATCAATAAAAACAAAAATTGAGTGTCATGCCTAAACCAAAGGACGTCTGCACACATTTCAACGTCTAAAGTGTTGTTTCCGATGCGTGCTAGTGTATGTGTGCGTGCGTGTGTGAGAGTGTGTAGGTGTGTTCGTGTGTTTGTTTGTGTTTGTGTGGGTGCGTGCGTGTGTGTGTGTGCGTGTGTGTGTTGTGCGCACCCCCCCCCCCCAAAAAAAGTACTGTATTCGGATAAAAATGACGAATTACTCGGAGGTTTTAACTTTTGCTTGCACTTGATTTGTTCTGACACCGACGACGTCCACCAATGACAGCCCGAGTGGATCTAGCCCACGTGGTGTGAGAGCAGGGGGAGGTGAAAAGATGCAAAGCCTAGGTGATTGGCTGTGCATCTTTCAGTCTTCCACGTGGGTTAGTCTTTGATCTTCAATCAGTGTCCAAATGTTGTTTACATGCGTAGCGTGTGCGGATGTGTGTGCCTCTCATGAGTTTGTGTGTGGGTTTGCGCGCGCGTGATCGTGTGCCCATACATGTGTGAGTGTTTCTTTGATCTAAATCGTCGTTGGTGTGTTGTTTACGATACGTGCTCGTCTGTGCGTACTTTTGTGTGAGTGTGTGTGCGTGCGTTTGTGTGTGTGCTTGCTGCGTGCTGGCGCGCTCGGAAGCGTGTGTGTCACAGAGAAAGAGAGGGAGCGGGACTCTATGTGAAACACACAGGACATTTGTAATTTCGTCCCTTTCACATTTTTTGGCTTTTTTAAAAATAAAACTTATTTTCATCCATGGTTCATAATGAGTGTCACCCCTAGACCAAATGACTTATGCACACATTTCAACATTTATTTAGTTCAGGTTGAACTCCTGAAGCCTAAATGAGCGTTAAATTTGACCACACAACTCATTCCTATGAAGATATATTCAAACTCAGAAAGCGTGCTCGGCTCGGCCTGAAAATGCATTTAAAGCAATAAACACTCAAATTGAGTGTCACACCAAAACCAAAGGACTTATGCACACATTTCAACATGTATTTAGTTCAGGTTGACCTCCTGAAGCCTAAATGAGCATTAATTTGACTACACAACTCATTCCTATGAAGGTACATTCAAAGTCACAAAACGTGCTCAACTAGGCCTGAAAGTGCATTTAAAGCAATAAAAACTCAAAATGAGTGTCACGCCTAAACCAAAGGACTTATGCACACGTTTCAACATGTATTTAGTTCAGGTTGACCTCCTGAAGCCTAAATCACCATTAATTTGACTACACAACTTATTCCTATGAAGATACATTCAAAGTAAAAAAACGGGCTCAACTCGGACTGAAAGTGCATTTAAAGCAATAAAAACTGAAAATGAGTGTCACGCCTAAACCAAAGGACTTATGCACACATTTCAACATGTATTTAGTTCAGGTTGACCTCCTGAAGCCTAAATGAGCATTAATTTGACTACACAACTCATTCCTATGAAGGTACATTCAAAGTCACAAAACGTGCTCAATTAGGCCTGAAAGTGCATTTAAAGCAATAAAAACTCAAAATGAGTGTCACGCCTAAACCAAAGGACTTATGCACACATTTCAACATGTATTTAGTTCAGGTTGACCTCCTGAAGCCTAAATGAGCATTAATTTGACTACACAACTCATTCCTATGAAGGAACATTCAAAGTAAAAAAACGGGCTCAACTCGGACTGAAAGTGCATTTAAAGCAATAAAAACTGAAAATGAGTGTCACGCCTAGACCAAAGGACTTATGCACACATTTCAACATGTATTTAGTTCAGGTTGACCTCCTGAAGCCTAAATCACCATTAATTTGACTACACAACTTATTCCTATGAAGATACATTCAAAGTAAAAAAACGGGCTCAACTCGGACTGAAAGTGCATTTAAAGCAATAAAAACTGAAAATGAGTGTCACGCCTAAACCAAAGGACTTATGCACACATTTCAACATGTATTTAGTTCAGGTTGACCTCCTGAAGCCTAAATGAGCATTAATTTGACTACACAACTCATTCCTATGAAGGTACATTCAAAGTCACAAAACGTGCTCAACTAGGCCTGAAAGTGCATTTAAAGCAATAAAAACTCAAAATGAGTGTCACGCCTAAACCAAAGGACTTATGCACACGTTTCAACATGTATTTAGTTCAGGTTGACCTCCTGAAGCCTAAATCACCATTAATTTGACTACACAACTTATTCCTATGAAGATACATTCAAAGTAAAAAAACGGGCTCAACTCGGACTGAAAGTGCATTTAAAGCAATAAAAACTGAAAATGAGTGTCACGCCTAAACCAAAGGACTTATGCACACATTTCAACATGTATTTAGTTCAGGTTGACCTCCTGAAGCCTAAATGAGCATTAATTTGACTACACAACTCATTCCTATGAAGGTACATTCAAAGTCACAAAACGTGCTCAATTAGGCCTGAAAGTGCATTTAAAGCAATAAAAACTCAAAATGAGTGTCACGCCTAAACCAAAGGACTTATGCACACATTTCAACATGTATTTAGTTCAGGTTGACCTCCTGAAGCCTAAATGAGCATTAATTTGACTACACAACTCATTCCTATGAAGGAACATTCAAAGTAAAAAAACGGGCTCAACTCGGACTGAAAGTGCATTTAAAGCAATAAAAACTGAAAATGAGTGTCACGCCTAGACCAAAGGACTTATGCACACATTTCAACATGTATTTAGTTCAGGTTGACCTCCTGAAGCCTAAATCACCATTAATTTGACTACACAACTTATTCCTATGAAGATACATTCAAAGTAAAAAAACGGGCTCAACTCGGACTGAAAGTGCATTTAAAGCAATAAAAACTGAAAATGAGTGTCACGCCTAAACCAAAGGACTTATGCACACATTTCAACATGTATTTAGTTCAGGTTGACCTCCTGAAGCCTAAATGAGCATTAATTTGACTACACAAATCATTCCTATGAAGGAACATTCAAAGTAAAAAAACGGGCTCAACTCGGACTGAAAGTGCATTTAAAGCAATAAAAACTCAAATGAGTGTCACGCCTAAACCAAAGGACTTATGCACACATTTCAACATGTATTTAGTTCAGGTTGACGTCCTGAAGCCTAAATGAGCATTAATTTGACTTCACAACTTATTCCTATGAAGATACATTCAAAGTAAAAAAACGGGCTCAACTCGGACTGAAAGTGCATTTAAAGCAATAAAAACTGAAAATGAGTGTCACGCCTAAACCAAAGGATTTATACACACATTTCAACATGTATTTAGTTCAGGTTGACATTCTGAAGCCTAAATGAGCATTATTTTGTCTATACAACTCATTCCTATGAAGGTACATTCAAAGTCACAAAACGTGCTCAACTAGGCCTGAAAGTGCATTTAAAGCAATAAAATCTCAAAATGAGTTTCACGCCTAAATCAAAGGACTTATGCACACATTTCAACATGTATTTAGTTTAGGTTGATCTCCTGAAGCCTAAATGAGCATTAATTTGATCACACAACTCATTCCCATGAAGATACATTCAAAGTCAGTAAGTGCCCTGCTCTGTCTGAAAATGCATTTGAATCAATAAAAACAAAAATTGAGTGTCATGCCTAAACCAAAGGACGTCTGCACACATTTCAACGTCTAAAGTGTTGTTTCCGATGCGTGCTAGTGTATGTGTGCGTGCGTGTGTGAGAGTGTGTAGGTGTGTTCGTGTGTTTGTGTGTGTTTGTGTGGGTGCGTGCGTGTGTGTGTGTGCGTGTGTGTGTTGTGCGCACCCCCCCCCCCAAAAAAAGTACTGTATTCGGATAAAAATGACGAATTACTCGGAGGTTTTAACTTTTGCTTGCACTTGATTTGTTCTGACACCGACGACGTCCACCAATGACAGCCCGAGTGGATCTAGCCCACGTGGTGTGAGAGCAGGGGGAGGTGAAAAGATGCAAAGCCTAGGTGATTGGCTGTGCATCTTTCAGTCTTCCACGTGGGTTAGTCTTTGATCTTCAATCAGTGTCCAAATGTTGTTTACATGCGTAGCGTGTGCGGATGTGTGTGCCTCTCATGAGTTTGTGTGTGGGTTTGCGCGCGCGTGATCGTGTGCCCATACATGTGTGAGTGTTTCTTTGATCTAAATCGTCGTTGGTGTGTTGTTTACGATACGTGCTCGTCTGTGCGTACTTTTGTGTGAGTGTGTGTGCGTGCGTTTGTGTGTGTGCTTGCTGCGTGCTGGCGCGCTCGGAAGCGTGTGTGTCACAGAGAAAGAGAGGGAGCGGGACTCTATGTGAAACACACAGGACATTTGTAATTTCGTCCCTTTCACATTTTTTGGCTTTTTTAAAAATAAAACTTATTTTCATCCATGGTTCATAATGAGTGTCACCCCTAGACCAAATGACTTATGCACACATTTCAACATTTATTTAGTTCAGGTTGAACTCCTGAAGCCTAAATGAGCGTTAAATTTGACCACACAACTCATTCCTATGAAGATATATTCAAACTCAGAAAGCGTGCTCGGCTCGGCCTGAAAATGCATTTAAAGCAATAAACACTCAAATTGAGTGTCACACCAAAACCAAAGGACTTATGCACACATTTCAACATGTATTTAGTTCAGGTTGACCTCCTGAAGCCTAAATGAGCATTAATTTGACTACACAACTCATTCCTATGAAGGTACATTCAAAGTCACAAAACGTGCTCAACTAGGCCTGAAAGTGCATTTAAAGCAATAAAAACTCAAAATGAGTGTCACGCCTAAACCAAAGGACTTATGCACACGTTTCAACATGTATTTAGTTCAGGTTGACCTCCTGAAGCCTAAATCACCATTAATTTGACTACACAACTTATTCCTATGAAGATACATTCAAAGTAAAAAAACGGGCTCAACTCGGACTGAAAGTGCATTTAAAGCAATAAAAACTGAAAATGAGTGTCACGCCTAAACCAAAGGACTTATGCACACATTTCAACATGTATTTAGTTCAGGTTGACCTCCTGAAGCCTAAATGAGCATTAATTTGACTACACAACTCATTCCTATGAAGGTACATTCAAAGTCACAAAACGTGCTCAATTAGGCCTGAAAGTGCATTTAAAGCAATAAAAACTCAAAATGAGTGTCACGCCTAAACCAAAGGACTTATGCACACATTTCAACATGTATTTAGTTCAGGTTGACCTCCTGAAGCCTAAATGAGCATTAATTTGACTACACAACTCATTCCTATGAAGGAACATTCAAAGTAAAAAAACGGGCTCAACTCGGACTGAAAGTGCATTTAAAGCAATAAAAACTGAAAATGAGTGTCACGCCTAGACCAAAGGACTTATGCACACATTTCAACATGTATTTAGTTCAGGTTGACCTCCTGAAGCCTAAATCACCATTAATTTGACTACACAACTTAATCCTATGAAGATACATTCAAAGTAAAAAAACGGGCTCAACTCGGACTGAAAGTGCATTTAAAGCAATAAAAACTGAAAATGAGTGTCACGCCTAAACCAAAGGACTTATGCACACATTTCAACATGTATTTAGTTCAGGTTGACCTCCTGAAGCCTAAATGAGCATTAATTTGACTACACAAATCATTCCTATGAAGGAACATTCAAAGTAAAAAAACGGGCTCAACTCGGACTGAAAGTGCATTTAAAGCAATAAAAACTGAAAATGAGTGTCACGCCTAAACCAAAGGACTTATGCACACATTTCAACATGTATTTAGTTCAGGTTGACCTCCTGAAGCCTAAATGAGCATTAATTTGACTACACAACTCATTCCTATGAAGGTACATTCAAAGTCAAAAAACGGGCTCAACTCGGCCTGAAAGTGCATTTAAAGAAAAAAAAACTCAAATTGAGTGTCAAATCTAAACCAAAGGACTTATGCACACATTTCAACATGTATTTAATCAGGTTGACCTCCTGAAGCCTAAATCACCATTAATTTGATCACACAACTCATTCCTATGAAGATACATTCAAACTCAGAAACGTGCTCTACTCGGCCTGAAAATGCATTTAAAGCAATAAAAACTCAAAATGAGTGTCACGCCTAAACCAAAGGACTTATGCACACATTTCAACATGTATTCAGTTCAGGTTGACATTCTGAAGCCTAAATGAGCATTAATTTGACTACACAACTTATTCCTATGAAGATACATTCAAAGTCAAAAACGTGCTCTACTCGGCCTGAAAATGCATTTAAAGCAATAAAAACTCAAATTGGGTGTCACACCTAAACCAAAGGACTTATGTACACATTTCAACATGTATTTAGTTCAGGTTGACCTCCTGAAGCCTAAATGAGCATTTATTTGACTACACAACTCATTCCTATGAAGGTACATTCAAAGTCACAAAACGTGCTCAACTAGGCCTGAAAGTGCATTTAAAGCAATAAAAACTCAAAATGAGTGTCACGCCTAAACCAAAGGACTTATGCACACATTTCAACATGTATTTAGTTCAGGTTGACCTCCTGAAGCCTAAATCACCATTAATTTGACTACACAACTTATTCCTATGAAGATACATTCAAAGTAAAAAAAATGGGCTCAACTCGGACTGAAAGTGCATTTAAAGCAATAAAAACTGAAAATGAGTGTCACGCCTAAACCAAAGGACTTATGCACACATTTCAACATGTATTTAGTTCAGGTTGACCTCCTGAAGCCTAAATGAGCATTAATTTGACTACACATCTCATTCCTATGAAGGAACATTCAAAGTAAAAAAACGGGCTCAACTCGGACTGAAAGTGCATTTAAAGCAATAAAATCTCAAAATGAGTGTCACGCCTAAACCAAAGGACTTATGCACACATTTCAACATGTATTTAGTTCAGGTTGACGTCCTGAAGCCTAAATGAGCATTAATTTGACTTCACAACTTATTCTTATTAAGATACATTCAAAGTAAAAAAACGGGCTCAACTCGGACTGAAAGTGCATTTAAAGCAATAAAAACTGAAAATGAGTGTCACGCCTAAACCAAAGGATTTATACACACATGTATTTAGTTCAGGTTGACATTCTGAAGCCTAAATGAGCATTAATTTGACTACACAACTCATTCCTCTGAAGGAACATTCAAAGTAAAAAAACGGGCTCAACTCGGACTGAAAGTACATTTAAAGCAATAAAAACTGAAAATGAGTGTCACGCCTAAACCAAAGGACTTATGCACACATTTCAACATGTATTTAGTTCAGGTTGACCTCCTGAAGCCTAAATGAGCATTAATTTGACTACACAACTCATTCCTATGAAGGTACATTCAAAGTCACAAAACGTGCTCAACTCGGACTGAAAGTGCATTTAAAGCAATAAAAACTCAAAATGAGTGTCACGCCTAAACCAAAGGACTTATGCACACATTTCAACATGTATTTAGTTCAGGTTGACCTCCTGAAGCCTAAATGAGCATTAATTTGACTACACAACTCATTCCTATGAAGGTACATTCAAAGTCACAAATCGTGCTCAACTAGGCCTGAAAGTGCATTTAAAGCAATAAAAACTCAAAATGAGTGTCACGCCTAAACCAAAGGACTTATGCACACATTTCAACATGTATTTAGTTCAGGTTGACCTCCTGAAGCCTAAATCACAATTAATTTGACTACACAACTTATTCCTATGAAGATACATTCAAAGTAAAAAAACGGGCTCAACTCGGACTGAAAGTGCATTTAAAGCAATAAAAACTGAAAATGAGTGTCACGCCTAAACCAAAGGACTTATGCACACATTTCAACATGTATTTAGTTCAGGTTGACCTCCTGAAGCCTAAATGAGCATTAATTTGACTACACAACTCATTCCTATGAAGGTACATTCAAAGTCACAAAACGTGCTCAACTAGGCCTGAAAGTGCATTTAAAGCAATAAAAACTCAAAATGAGTGTCACGCCTAAACCAAAGGACTTATGCACACATTTCAACATGTATTTAGTTCAGGTTGACCTCCTGAAGCCTAAATCACCATTAATTTGACTACACAACTTATTCCTATGAAGATACTTTCAAAGTAAAAAAACGGGCTCAACTCGGACTGAAAGTGCATTTAAAGCAATAAAAACTGAAAATGAGTGTCACGCCTAAACCAAAGGACTTATGCACACATTTCAACATGTATTTAGTTCAGGTTGACCTCCTGAAGCCTAAATGAGCATTAATTTGACTACACAACTCATTCCTATGAAGGAACATTCAAAGTAAAAAAACGGGCTCAACTCGGACTGAAAGTGCATTTAAAGCAATAAAAACTCAAAATGAGTGTCACGCCTAAACCAAAGGACTTATGCACACATTTCAACATGTATTTAGTTCAGGTTGACCTCCTGAAGCCTAAATGAGCATTAATTTGACTACACAACTCATTCCTATGAAGGTACATTCAAAGTCACAAAACGTGCTCAACTCGGACTGAAAGTGCATTTAAAGCAATAAAAACTGAAAATGAGTGTCACGCCTAAACCAAAGGACTTATGCACACATTTCAACATGTATTCAGTTCAGGTTGACCTCCTGAAGCCGAAATGAGCATTAATTTGACTACACAACTCATTCCTATGAAGGAACATTCAAAGTAAAAAAACGGGCTCAACTCGGACTGAAAGTACATTTAAAGCAATAAAAACTGAAAATGAGTGTCACGCCTAAACCAAAGGACTTATGCACACATTTCAACATGTATTTAGTTCAGGTTGACTTCCTGAAGCCTAAATGAGCATTAATTTGACTACACAACTTATTCCTATGAAGATACATTCAAAGTAAAAAAACGTGCTCTACTCGGCCTGAAAACGCATTTAAAGCAATAAAAACTCAAAATGAGTGTCACGCCTAAACCAAAGGCCTTATGCACACATTTCAACATGTATTTAGTTCAGGTTGACCTCCTGAAGCCTAAATGAGCATTAATTTGACTACACAACTCATTCCTATGAAGATACATTCAAAGTAAAAAAACGGGCTCAACTCGGACTGAAAGTACATTTAAAGCAATAAAAACCGAAAATGAGTGTCACGCCTAAACCAAAGGACTTATGCACACATTTCAACATGTATTTAGTTCAGGTTGACCTCCTGAAGCCTAAATGAGCATTCATTTGACTACACAACTCATTCCTATGAAGGTACATTCAAAGTCACAAAACGTGCTCAACTAGGCCTGAAAGTGCATTTAAAGCAATAAAAACTCAAAATGAGTGTCACGCCTAAACCAAAGGACTTATGCACACATTTCAACATGTATTTAGTTCAGGTTGACCTCCTGAAGCCTAAATCACCATTAATTTGACTACACAACTTATTCCTATGAAGATACATTCAAAGTAAAAAAACGGGCTCAACTCGGACTGAAAGTGCATTTAAAGCAATAAAAACTGAAAATGAGTGTCACGCCTAAACCAAAGGACTTAAGCACACATTTCAACATGTATTTAGTTCAGGTTGACCTCCTGAAGCCTAAATCACCATTAATTTGACTACACAACTTATTCCTATGAAGATACATTCAAAGTAAAAAAACGGGCTCAACTCGGACTGAAAGTGCATTTAAAGCAATAAAAACTGAAAATGAGTGTCACGCCTAAACCAAAGGACTTATGCACACATTTCAACATGTATTTAGTTCAGGTTGACCTCCTGAAGCCTAAATGAGCATTAATTTGACTACACAACTCATTCCTATGAAGGTACATTCAAAGTCACAAAACGGGCTCAACTCGGACTGAAAGTGCATTTAAAGCAATAAAAACTGAAAATGAGTGTCACGCCTAAACCAAAGGACTTATGCACACATTTCAACATGTATTTAGTTCAGGTTGACCTCCTGAAGCCTAAATGAGCATTAATTTGACTACACAACTTATTCCTATGAAGGAACATTCAAAGTAAAAAAACGGGCTCAACTCGGACTGAAAGTGCATTTAAAGCAATAAAAACTGAAAATGAGTGTCACGCCTAAACCAAAGGACTTATGCACACATTTCAACATGTATTTAGTTCAGGTTGACCTCCTGAAGCCTAAATGAGCATTAATTTGACTACACAACTCATTCCTATGAAGGTACATTCAAAGTCACAAAACGTGCTCAACTAGGCCTGAAAGTGCATTTAAAGCAATAAAAACTCAAAATGAGTGTCACGCCTAAACCAAAGGACTTATGCACACATTTCAACATGTATTCAGTTCAGGTTGACCTCCTGAAGCCTAAATCACCATTAATTTGACTACACAACTTATTCCTATGAAGATACATTCAAAGTAAAAAAACGGGCTCAACTCGGACTGAAAGTGCATTTAAAGCAATAAAAACTGAAAATGAGTGTCACGCCTAAACCAAAGGACTTAAGCACACATTTCAACATGTATTTAGTTCAGGTTGACCTCCTGAAGCCTAAATCACCATTAATTTGACTACACAACTTATTCCTATGAAGATACATTCAAAGTAAAAAAACGGGCTCAACTCGGACTGAAAGTGCATTTAAAGCAATAAAAACTGAAAATGAGTGTCACGCCTAAACCAAAGGACTTATGCACACATTTCAACATGTATTTAGTTCAGGTTGACCTCCTGAAGCCTAAATGAGCATTAATTTGACTACACAACTCATTCCTATGAAGGTACATTCAAAGTCACAAAACGGGCTCAACTCGGACTGAAAGTGCATTTAAAGCAATAAAAACTGAAAATGAGTGTCACGCCTAAACCAAAGGACTTATGCACACATTTCAACATGTATTTAGTTCAGGTTGACCTCCTGAAGCCTAAATGAGCATTAATTTGACTACACAACTCATTCCTATGAAGGTATATTCAAAGTAAAAAAACGGGCTCAACTCGGACTGAAAGTGCATTTAAAGCAATAAAAACTGAAAATGAGTGTCACGCCTAAACCAAAGGACTTATGCACACATTTCAACATGTATTTAGTTCAGGTTGACCTCCTGAAGCCTAAATCACCATTAATTTGACTACACAACTTATTCCTATGAAGGAACATTCAAAGTAAAAAAACGGGCTCAACTCGGACTGAAAGTGCATTTAAAGCAATAAAAACTGAAAATGAGTGTCACGCCTAAACCAAAGGACTTATGCACACATTTCAACATGTATTTAGTTCAGGTTGACCTCCTGAAGCCTAAATGAGCATTAATTTGACTACACAACTCATTCCTATGAAGGTACATTCAAAGTCACAAAACGTGCTCAACTAGGCCTGAAAGTGCATTTAAAGCAATAAAAACTCAAAATGAGTGTCACGCTTAAACCAAAGGACTTATGCACACATTTCAACATGTATTTAGTTCAGGTTGACCTCCTGAAGCCTAAATCACCATTAATTTGACTACACAACTTATTCCTATGAAGATACATTCAAAGTAAAAAAACGGGCTCAACTCGGACTGAAAGTGCATTTAAAGCAATAAAAACTGAAAATGAGTGTCACGCCTAAACCAAAGGACTTAAGCACACATTTCAACATGTATTTAGTTCAGGTTGACCTCCTGAAGCCTAAATGAGCATTAATTTGACTTCACAACTTATTCCTATGAAGATACATTCAAAGTAAAAAAACGGGCTCAACTCGGACTGAAAGTGCATTTAAAGCAATAAAAACTGAAAATGAGTGTCACGCCTAAACCAAAGGACTTATGCACACATTTCAACATGTATTTAGTTCAGGTTGACCTCCTGAAGCCTAAATCACCATTAATTTGACTACACAACTTATTCCTATGAAGATACATTCAAAGTAAAAAAACGGGCTCAACTCGGACTGAAAGTGCATTTAAAGCAATAAAAACTGAAAATGAGTGTCACGCCTAAACCAAAGGACTTATGCACACATTTCAACATGTATTTAGTTCAGGTTGACCTCCTGAAGCCTAAATGAGCATTAATTTGACTACACAACTCATTCCTATGAAGGAACATTCAAAGTAAAAAAACGGGCTCAACTCGGACTGAAAGTGCATTTAAAGCAATAAAAACTCAAATGAGTGTCACGCCTAAACCAAAGGACTTATGCACACATTTCAACATGTATTTAGTTCAGGTTGACGTCCTGAAGCCTAAATGAGCATTAATTTGACTTCACAACTTATTCCTATAAAGATACATTCAAAGTAAAAAAACGGGCTCAACTCGGACTGAAAGTGCATTTAAAGCAATAAAAACTGAAAATGAGTGTCACGCCTAAACCAAAGGATTTATACACACATTTCAACATGTATTTAGTTCAGGTTGACATTCTGAAGCCTAAATGAGCATTATTTTGTCTATACAACTCATTCCTATGAAGGTACATTCAAAGTCACAAAACGTGCTCAACTAGGCCTGAAAGTGCATTTAAAGCAATAAAATCTCAAAATGAGTTTCACGCCTAAATCAAAGGACTTATGCACACATTTCAACATGTATTTAGTTTAGGTTGATCTCCTGAAGCCTAAATGAGCATTAATTTGATCACACAACTCATTCCCATGAAGATACATTCAAAGTCAGTAAGTGCCCTGCTCTGTCTGAAAATGCATTTGAATCAATAAAAACAAAAATTGAGTGTCATGCCTAAACCAAAGGACGTCTGCACACATTTCAACGTCTAAAGTGTTGTTTCCGATGCATGCTAGTGTATGTGTGCGTGCGTGTGTGAGAGTGTGTAGGTGTGTTCGTGTGTTTGTTTGTGTTTGTGTGGGTGCGTGCGTGTGTGTGTGTGCGTGTGTGTGTTGTGCGCACCCCCCCCCCCCCAAAAAAAGTACTGTATTCGGATAAAAATGACGAATTACTCGGAGGTTTTAACTTTTGCTTGCACTTGATTTGTTCTGACACCGACGACGTCCACCAATGACAGCCCGAGTGGATCTAGCCCACGTGGTGTGAGAGCAGGGGGAGGTGAAAAGATGCAAAGCCTAGGTGATTGGCTGTGCATCTTTCAGTCTTCCACGTGGGTTAGTCTTTGATCTTCAATCAGTGTCCAAATGTTGTTTACATGCGTAGCGTGTGCGGATGTGTGTGCCTCTCATGAGTTTGTGTGTGGGTTTGCGCGCGCGTGATCGTGTGCCCATACATGTGTGAGTGTTTCTTTGATCTAAATCGTCGTTGGTGTGTTGTTTACGATACGTGCTCGTCTGTGCGTACTTTTGTGTGAGTGTGTGTGCGTGCGTTTGTGTGTGTGCTTGCTGCGTGCTGGCGCGCTCGGAAGCGTGTGTGTCACAGAGAAAGAGAGGGAGCGGGACTCTATGTGAAACACACAGGACATTTGTAATTTCGTCCCTTTCACATTTTTTGGCTTTTTTAAAAATAAAACTTATTTTCATCCATGGTTCATAATGAGTGTCACCCCTAGACCAAATGACTTATGCACACATTTCAACATTTATTTAGTTCAGGTTGAACTCCTGAAGCCTAAATGAGCGTTAAATTTGACCACACAACTCATTCCTATGAAGATATATTCAAACTCAGAAAGCGTGCTCGGCTCGGCCTGAAAATGCATTTAAAGCAATAAACACTCAAATTGAGTGTCACACCAAAACCAAAGGACTTATGCACACATTTCAACATGTATTTAGTTCAGGTTGACCTCCTGAAGCCTAAATGAGCATTAATTTGACTACACAACTCATTCCTATGAAGGTACATTCAAAGTCACAAAACGTGCTCAACTAGGCCTGAAAGTGCATTTAAAGCAATAAAAACTCAAAATGAGTGTCACGCCTAAACCAAAGGACTTATGCACACGTTTCAACATGTATTTAGTTCAGGTTGACCTCCTGAAGCCTAAATCACCATTAATTTGACTACACAACTTATTCCTATGAAGATACATTCAAAGTAAAAAAACGGGCTCAACTCGGACTGAAAGTGCATTTAAAGCAATAAAAACTGAAAATGAGTGTCACGCCTAAACCAAAGGACTTATGCACACATTTCAACATGTATTTAGTTCAGGTTGACCTCCTGAAGCCTAAATGAGCATTAATTTGACTACACAACTCATTCCTATGAAGGTACATTCAAAGTCACAAAACGTGCTCAATTAGGCCTGAAAGTGCATTTAAAGCAATAAAAACTCAAAATGAGTGTCACGCCTAAACCAAAGGACTTATGCACACATTTCAACATGTATTTAGTTCAGGTTGACCTCCTGAAGCCTAAATGAGCATTAATTTGACTACACAACTCATTCCTATGAAGGAACATTCAAAGTAAAAAAACGGGCTCAACTCGGACTGAAAGTGCATTTAAAGCAATAAAAACTGAAAATGAGTGTCACGCCTAGACCAAAGGACTTATGCACACATTTCAACATGTATTTAGTTCAGGTTGACCTCCTGAAGCCTAAATCACCATTAATTTGACTACACAACTTATTCCTATGAAGATACATTCAAAGTAAAAAAACGGGCTCAACTCGGACTGAAAGTGCATTTAAAGCAATAAAAACTGAAAATGAGTGTCACGCCTAAACCAAAGGACTTATGCACACATTTCAACATGTATTTAGTTCAGGTTGACCTCCTGAAGCCTAAATGAGCATTAATTTGACTACACAACTCATTCCTATGAAGGTACATTCAAAGTCACAAAACGTGCTCAACTAGGCCTGAAAGTGCATTTAAAGCAATAAAAACTCAAAATGAGTGTCACGCCTAAACCAAAGGACTTATGCACACGTTTCAACATGTATTTAGTTCAGGTTGACCTCCTGAAGCCTAAATCACCATTAATTTGACTACACAACTTATTCCTATGAAGATACATTCAAAGTAAAAAAACGGGCTCAACTCGGACTGAAAGTGCATTTAAAGCAATAAAAACTGAAAATGAGTGTCACGCCTAAACCAAAGGACTTATGCACACATTTCAACATGTATTTAGTTCAGGTTGACCTCCTGAAGCCTAAATGAGCATTAATTTGACTACACAACTCATTCCTATGAAGGTACATTCAAAGTCACAAAACGTGCTCAATTAGGCCTGAAAGTGCATTTAAAGCAATAAAAACTCAAAATGAGTGTCACGCCTAAACCAAAGGACTTATGCACACATTTCAACATGTATTTAGTTCAGGTTGACCTCCTGAAGCCTAAATGAGCATTAATTTGACTACACAACTCATTCCTATGAAGGAACATTCAAAGTAAAAAAACGGGCTCAACTCGGACTGAAAGTGCATTTAAAGCAATAAAAACTGAAAATGAGTGTCACGCCTAGACCAAAGGACTTATGCACACATTTCAACATGTATTTAGTTCAGGTTGACCTCCTGAAGCCTAAATCACCATTAATTTGACTACACAACTTATTCCTATGAAGATACATTCAAAGTAAAAAAACGGGCTCAACTCGGACTGAAAGTGCATTTAAAGCAATAAAAACTGAAAATGAGTGTCACGCCTAAACCAAAGGACTTATGCACACATTTCAACATGTATTTAGTTCAGGTTGACCTCCTGAAGCCTAAATGAGCATTAATTTGACTACACAAATCATTCCTATGAAGGAACATTCAAAGTAAAAAAACGGGCTCAACTCGGACTGAAAGTGCATTTAAAGCAATAAAAACTCAAATGAGTGTCACGCCTAAACCAAAGGACTTATGCACACATTTCAACATGTATTTAGTTCAGGTTGACGTCCTGAAGCCTAAATGAGCATTAATTTGACTTCACAACTTATTCCTATGAAGATACATTCAAAGTAAAAAAACGGGCTCAACTCGGACTGAAAGTGCATTTAAAGCAATAAAAACTGAAAATGAGTGTCACGCCTAAACCAAAGGATTTATACACACATTTCAACATGTATTTAGTTCAGGTTGACATTCTGAAGCCTAAATGAGCATTATTTTGTCTATACAACTCATTCCTATGAAGGTACATTCAAAGTCACAAAACGTGCTCAACTAGGCCTGAAAGTGCATTTAAAGCAATAAAATCTCAAAATGAGTTTCACGCCTAAATCAAAGGACTTATGCACACATTTCAACATGTATTTAGTTTAGGTTGATCTCCTGAAGCCTAAATGAGCATTAATTTGATCACACAACTCATTCCCATGAAGATACATTCAAAGTCAGTAAGTGCCCTGCTCTGTCTGAAAATGCATTTGAATCAATAAAAACAAAAATTGAGTGTCATGCCTAAACCAAAGGACGTCTGCACACATTTCAACGTCTAAAGTGTTGTTTCCGATGCGTGCTAGTGTATGTGTGCGTGCGTGTGTGAGAGTGTGTAGGTGTGTTCGTGTGTTTGTGTGTGTTTGTGTGGGTGCGTGCGTGTGTGTGTGTGCGTGTGTGTGTTGTGCGAACCCCCCCCCCCAAAAAAAGTACTGTATTCGGATAAAAATGACGAATTACTCGGAGGTTTTAACTTTTGCTTGCACTTGATTTGTTCTGACACCGACGACGTCCACCAATGACAGCCCGAGTGGATCTAGCCCACGTGGTGTGAGAGCAGGGGGAGGTGAAAAGATGCAAAGCCTAGGTGATTGGCTGTGCATCTTTCAGTCTTCCACGTGGGTTAGTCTTTGATCTTCAATCAGTGTCCAAATGTTGTTTACATGCGTAGCGTGTGCGGATGTGTGTGCCTCTCATGAGTTTGTGTGTGGGTTTGCGCGCGCGTGATCGTGTGCCCATACATGTGTGAGTGTTTCTTTGATCTAAATCGTCGTTGGTGTGTTGTTTACGATACGTGCTCGTCTGTGCGTACTTTTGTGTGAGTGTGTGTGCGTGCGTTTGTGTGTGTGCTTGCTGCGTGCTGGCGCGCTCGGAAGCGTGTGTGTCACAGAGAAAGAGAGGGAGCGGGACTCTATGTGAAACACACAGGACATTTGTAATTTCGTCCCTTTCACATTTTTTGGCTTTTTTAAAAATAAAACTTATTTTCATCCATGGTTCATAATGAGTGTCACCCCTAGACCAAATGACTTATGCACACATTTCAACATTTATTTAGTTCAGGTTGAACTCCTGAAGCCTAAATGAGCGTTAAATTTGACCACACAACTCATTCCTATGAAGATATATTCAAACTCAGAAAGCGTGCTCGGCTCGGCCTGAAAATGCATTTAAAGCAATAAACACTCAAATTGAGTGTCACACCAAAACCAAAGGACTTATGCACACATTTCAACATGTATTTAGTTCAGGTTGACCTCCTGAAGCCTAAATGAGCATTAATTTGACTACACAACTCATTCCTATGAAGGTACATTCAAAGTCACAAAACGTGCTCAACTAGGCCTGAAAGTGCATTTAAAGCAATAAAAACTCAAAATGAGTGTCACGCCTAAACCAAAGGACTTATGCACACGTTTCAACATGTATTTAGTTCAGGTTGACCTCCTGAAGCCTAAATCACCATTAATTTGACTACACAACTTATTCCTATGAAGATACATTCAAAGTAAAAAAACGGGCTCAACTCGGACTGAAAGTGCATTTAAAGCAATAAAAACTGAAAATGAGTGTCACGCCTAAACCAAAGGACTTATGCACACATTTCAACATGTATTTAGTTCAGGTTGACCTCCTGAAGCCTAAATGAGCATTAATTTGACTACACAACTCATTCCTATGAAGGTACATTCAAAGTCACAAAACGTGCTCAATTAGGCCTGAAAGTGCATTTAAAGCAATAAAAACTCAAAATGAGTGTCACGCCTAAACCAAAGGACTTATGCACACATTTCAACATGTATTTAGTTCAGGTTGACCTCCTGAAGCCTAAATGAGCATTAATTTGACTACACAACTCATTCCTATGAAGGAACATTCAAAGTAAAAAAACGGGCTCAACTCGGACTGAAAGTGCATTTAAAGCAATAAAAACTGAAAATGAGTGTCACGCCTAGACCAAAGGACTTATGCACACATTTCAACATGTATTTAGTTCAGGTTGACCTCCTGAAGCCTAAATCACCATTAATTTGACTACACAACTTAATCCTATGAAGATACATTCAAAGTAAAAAAACGGGCTCAACTCGGACTGAAAGTGCATTTAAAGCAATAAAAACTGAAAATGAGTGTCACGCCTAAACCAAAGGACTTATGCACACATTTCAACATGTATTTAGTTCAGGTTGACCTCCTGAAGCCTAAATGAGCATTAATTTGACTACACAAATCATTCCTATGAAGGAACATTCAAAGTAAAAAAACGGGCTCAACTCGGACTGAAAGTGCATTTAAAGCAATAAAAACTGAAAATGAGTGTCACGCCTAAACCAAAGGACTTATGCACACATTTCAACATGTATTTAGTTCAGGTTGACCTCCTGAAGCCTAAATGAGCATTAATTTGACTACACAACTCATTCCTATGAAGGTACATTCAAAGTCAAAAAACGGGCTCAACTCGGCCTGAAAGTGCATTTAAAGAAAAAAAAACTCAAATTGAGTGTCAAATCTAAACCAAAGGACTTATGCACACATTTCAACATGTATTTAATCAGGTTGACCTCCTGAAGCCTAAATCACCATTAATTTGATCACACAACTCATTCCTATGAAGATACATTCAAACTCAGAAACGTGCTCTACTCGGCCTGAAAATGCATTTAAAGCAATAAAAACTCAAAATGAGTGTCACGCCTAAACCAAAGGACTTATGCACACATTTCAACATGTATTCAGTTCAGGTTGACATTCTGAAGCCTAAATGAGCATTAATTTGACTACACAACTTATTCCTATGAAGATACATTCAAAGTAAAAAAACGGGCTCAACTCGGACTGAAAGTGCATTTAAAGCAATAAAAACTGAAAATGAGTGTCACGCCTAAACCAAAGGACTTATGCACACATTTCAACATGTATTTAGTTCAGGTTGACCTCCTGAAGCCTAAATGAGCATTAATTTGACTACACAACTCATTCCTATGAAGGTACATTCAAAGTCACAAAACGGGCTCAACTCGGACTGAAAGTGCATTTAAAGCAATAAAAACTGAAAATGAGTGTCACGCCTAAACCAAAGGACTTAAGCACACATTTCAACATGTATTTAGTTCAGGTTGACCTCCTGAAGCCTAAATGAGCATTAAT
Organism: Hippocampus zosterae; assembly: GCF_025434085.1. NCBI lineage: Eukaryota > Metazoa > Chordata > Actinopteri > Syngnathiformes > Syngnathidae > Hippocampus > Hippocampus zosterae. Next base: position 24,198,469 of record NC_067461.1, on the reverse strand, counting down.
TTGACTTCACAACTTATTCCTATGAAGATACATTCAAAGTAAAAAAACGGGCTCAACTCGGACTGAAAGTGCATTTAAAGCAATAAAAACTGAAAATGAGTGTCACGCCTAAACCAAAGGACTTATGCACACATTTCAACATGTATTTAGTTCAGGTTGACCTCCTGAAGCCTAAATCACCATTAATTTGACTACACAACTTATTCCTATGAAGATACATTCAAAGTAAAAAAACGGGCTCAACTCGGACTGAAAGTGCATTTAAAGCAATAAAAACTGAAAATGAGTGTCACGCCTAAACCAAAGGACTTATGCACACATTTCAACATGTATTTAGTTCAGGTTGACCTCCTGAAGCCTAAATGAGCATTAATTTGACTACACAACTCATTCCTATGAAGGAACATTCAAAGTAAAAAAACGGGCTCAACTCGGACTGAAAGTGCATTTAAAGCAATAAAAACTCAAATGAGTGTCACGCCTAAACCAAAGGACTTATGCACACATTTCAACATGTATTTAGTTCAGGTTGACGTCCTGAAGCCTAAATGAGCATTAATTTGACTTCACAACTTATTCCTATAAAGATACATTCAAAGTAAAAAAACGGGCTCAACTCGGACTGAAAGTGCATTTAAAGCAATAAAAACTGAAAATGAGTGTCACGCCTAAACCAAAGGATTTATACACACATTTCAACATGTATTTAGTTCAGGTTGACATTCTGAAGCCTAAATGAGCATTATTTTGTCTATACAACTCATTCCTATGAAGGTACATTCAAAGTCACAAAACGTGCTCAACTAGGCCTGAAAGTGCATTTAAAGCAATAAAATCTCAAAATGAGTTTCACGCCTAAATCAAAGGACTTATGCACACATTTCAACATGTATTTAGTTTAGGTTGATCTCCTGAAGCCTAAATGAGCATTAATTTGATCACACAACTCATTCCCATGAAGATACATTCAAAGTCAGTAAGTGCCCTGCTCTGTCTGAAAATGCATTTGAATCAATAAAAACAAAAATTGAGTGTCATGCCTAAACCAAAGGACGTCTGCACACATTTCAACGTCTAAAGTGTTGTTTCCGATGCATGCTAGTGTATGTGTGCGTGCGTGTGTGAGAGTGTGTAGGTGTGTTCGTGTGTTTGTTTGTGTTTGTGTGGGTGCGTGCGTGTGTGTGTGTGCGTGTGTGTGTTGTGCGCACCCCCCCCCCCAAAAAAAGTACTGTATTCGGATAAAAATGACGAATTACTCGGAGGTTTTAACTTTTGCTTGCACTTGATTTGTTCTGACACCGACGACGTCCACCAATGACAGCCCGAGTGGATCTAGCCCACGTGGTGTGAGAGCAGGGGGAGGTGAAAAGATGCAAAGCCTAGGTGATTGGCTGTGCATCTTTCAGTCTTCCACGTGGGTTAGTCTTTGATCTTCAATCAGTGTCCAAATGTTGTTTACATGCGTAGCGTGTGCGGATGTGTGTGCCTCTCATGAGTTTGTGTGTGGGTTTGCGCGCGCGTGATCGTGTGCCCATACATGTGTGAGTGTTTCTTTGATCTAAATCGTCGTTGGTGTGTTGTTTACGATACGTGCTCGTCTGTGCGTACTTTTGTGTGAGTGTGTGTGCGTGCGTTTGTGTGTGTGCTTGCTGCGTGCTGGCGCGCTCGGAAGCGTGTGTGTCACAGAGAAAGAGAGGGAGCGGGACGCTATGTGAAACACACAGGACATTTGTAATTTCGTCCCTTTCACATTTTTTGGCTTTTTTAAAAATAAAACTTATTTTCATCCATGGTTCATAATGAGTGTCACCCCTAGACCAAATGACTTATGCACACATTTCAACATTTATTTAGTTCAGGTTGAACTCCTGAAGCCTAAATGAGCGTTAAATTTGACCACACAACTCATTCCTATGAAGATATATTCAAACTCAGAAAGCGTGCTCGGCTCGGCCTGAAAATGCATTTAAAGCAATAAACACTCAAATTGAGTGTCACACCAAAACCAAAGGACTTATGCACACATTTCAACATGTATTTAGTTCAGGTTGACCTCCTGAAGCCTAAATGAGCATTAATTTGACTACACAACTCATTCCTATGAAGGTACATTCAAAGTCACAAAACGTGCTCAACTAGGCCTGAAAGTGCATTTAAAGCAATAAAAACTCAAAATGAGTGTCACGCCTAAACCAAAGGACTTATGCACACGTTTCAACATGTATTTAGTTCAGGTTGACCTCCTGAAGCCTAAATCACCATTAATTTGACTACACAACTTATTCCTATGAAGATACATTCAAAGTAAAAAAACGGGCTCAACTCGGACTGAAAGTGCATTTAAAGCAATAAAAACTGAAAATGAGTGTCACGCCTAAACCAAAGGACTTATGCACACATTTCAACATGTATTTAGTTCAGGTTGACCTCCTGAAGCCTAAATGAGCATTAATTTGACTACACAACTCATTCCTATGAAGGTACATTCAAAGTCACAAAACGTGCTCAATTAGGCCTGAAAGTGCATTTAAAGCAATAAAAACTCAAAATGAGTGTCACGCCTAAACCAAAGGACTTATGCACACATTTCAACATGTATTTAGTTCAGGTTGACCTCCTGAAGCCTAAATGAGCATTAATTTGACTACACAACTCATTCCTATGAAGGAACATTCAAAGTAAAAAAACGGGCTCAACTCGGACTGAAAGTGCATTTAAAGCAATAAAAACTGAAAATGAGTGTCACGCCTAGACCAAAGGACTTATGCACACATTTCAACATGTATTTAGTTCAGGTTGACCTCCTGAAGCCTAAATCACCATTAATTTGACTACACAACTTATTCCTATGAAGATACATTCAAAGTAAAAAAACGGGCTCAACTCGGACTGAAAGTGCATTTAAAGCAATAAAAACTGAAAATGAGTGTCACGCCTAAACCAAAGGACTTATGCACACATTTCAACATGTATTTAGTTCAGGTTGACCTCCTGAAGCCTAAATGAGCATTAATTTGACTACACAACTCATTCCTATGAAGGTACATTCAAAGTCACAAAACGTGCTCAACTAGGCCTGAAAGTGCATTTAAAGCAATAAAAACTCAAAATGAGTGTCACGCCTAAACCAAAGGACTTATGCACACGTTTCAACATGTATTTAGTTCAGGTTGACCTCCTGAAGCCTAAATCACCATTAATTTGACTACACAACTTATTCCTATGAAGATACATTCAAAGTAAAAAAACGGGCTCAACTCGGACTGAAAGTGCATTTAAAGCAATAAAAACTGAAAATGAGTGTCACGCCTAAACCAAAGGACTTATGCACACATTTCAACATGTATTTAGTTCAGGTTGACCTCCTGAAGCCTAAATGAGCATTAATTTGACTACACAACTCATTCCTATGAAGGTACATTCAAAGTCACAAAACGTGCTCAATTAGGCCTGAAAGTGCATTTAAAGCAATAAAAACTCAAAATGAGTGTCACGCCTAAACCAAAGGACTTATGCACACATTTCAACATGTATTTAGTTCAGGTTGACCTCCTGAAGCCTAAATGAGCATTAATTTGACTACACAACTCATTCCTATGAAGGAACATTCAAAGTAAAAAAACGGGCTCAACTCGGACTGAAAGTGCATTTAAAGCAATAAAAACTGAAAATGAGTGTCACGCCTAGACCAAAGGACTTATGCACACATTTCAACATGTATTTAGTTCAGGTTGACCTCCTGAAGCCTAAATCACCATTAATTTGACTACACAACTTATTCCTATGAAGATACATTCAAAGTAAAAAAACGGGCTCAACTCGGACTGAAAGTGCATTTAAAGCAATAAAAACTGAAAATGAGTGTCACGCCTAAACCAAAGGACTTATGCACACATTTCAACATGTATTTAGTTCAGGTTGACCTCCTGAAGCCTAAATGAGCATTAATTTGACTACACAAATCATTCCTATGAAGGAACATTCAAAGTAAAAAAACGGGCTCAACTCGGACTGAAAGTGCATTTAAAGCAATAAAAACTCAAATGAGTGTCACGCCTAAACCAAAGGACTTATGCACACATTTCAACATGTATTTAGTTCAGGTTGACGTCCTGAAGCCTAAATGAGCATTAATTTGACTTCACAACTTATTCCTATGAAGATACATTCAAAGTAAAAAAACGGGCTCAACTCGGACTGAAAGTGCATTTAAAGCAATAAAAACTGAAAATGAGTGTCACGCCTAAACCAAAGGATTTATACACACATTTCAACATGTATTTAGTTCAGGTTGACATTCTGAAGCCTAAATGAGCATTATTTTGTCTATACAACTCATTCCTATGAAGGTACATTCAAAGTCACAAAACGTGCTCAACTAGGCCTGAAAGTGCATTTAAAGCAATAAAATCTCAAAATGAGTTTCACGCCTAAATCAAAGGACTTATGCACACATTTCAACATGTATTTAGTTTAGGTTGATCTCCTGAAGCCTAAATGAGCATTAATTTGATCACACAACTCATTCCCATGAAGATACATTCAAAGTCAGTAAGTGCCCTGCTCTGTCTGAAAATGCATTTGAATCAATAAAAACAAAAATTGAGTGTCATGCCTAAACCAAAGGACGTCTGCACACATTTCAACGTCTAAAGTGTTGTTTCCGATGCGTGCTAGTGTATGTGTGCGTGCGTGTGTGAGAGTGTGTAGGTGTGTTCGTGTGTTTGTGTGTGTTTGTGTGGGTGCGTGCGTGTGTGTGTGTGCGTGTGTGTGTTGTGCGCACCCCCCCCCCCAAAAAAAGTACTGTATTCGGATAAAAATGACGAATTACTCGGAGGTTTTAACTTTTGCTTGCACTTGATTTGTTCTGACACCGACGACGTCCACCAATGACAGCCCGAGTGGATCTAGCCCACGTGGTGTGAGAGCAGGGGGAGGTGAAAAGATGCAAAGCCTAGGTGATTGGCTGTGCATCTTTCAGTCTTCCACGTGGGTTAGTCTTTGATCTTCAATCAGTGTCCAAATGTTGTTTACATGCGTAGCGTGTGCGGATGTGTGTGCCTCTCATGAGTTTGTGTGTGGGTTTGCGCGCGCGTGATCGTGTGCCCATACATGTGTGAGTGTTTCTTTGATCTAAATCGTCGTTGGTGTGTTGTTTACGATTCGTGCTCGTCTGTGCGTACTTTTGTGTGAGTGTGTGTGCGTGCGTTTGTGTGTGTGCTTGCTGCGTGCTGGCGCGCTCGGAAGCGTGTGTGTCACAGAGAAAGAGAGGGAGCGGGACTCTATGTGAAACACACAGGACATTTGTAATTTCGTCCCTTTCACATTTTTTGGCTTTTTTAAAAATAAAACTTATTTTCATCCATGGTTCATAATGAGTGTCACCCCTAGACCAAATGACTTATGCACACATTTCAACATTTATTTAGTTCAGGTTGAACTCCTGAAGCCTAAATGAGCGTTAAATTTGACCACACAACTCATTCCTATGAAGATATATTCAAACTCAGAAAGCGTGCTCGGCTCGGCCTGAAAATGCATTTAAAGCAATAAACACTCAAATTGAGTGTCACACCAAAACCAAAGGACTTATGCACACATTTCAACATGTATTTAGTTCAGGTTGACCTCCTGAAGCCTAAATGAGCATTAATTTGACTACACAACTCATTCCTATGAAGGTACATTCAAAGTCACAAAACGTGCTCAACTAGGCCTGAAAGTGCATTTAAAGCAATAAAAACTCAAAATGAGTGTCACGCCTAAACCAAAGGACTTATGCACACGTTTCAACATGTATTTAGTTCAGGTTGACCTCCTGAAGCCTAAATCACCATTAATTTGACTACACAACTTATTCCTATGAAGATACATTCAAAGTAAAAAAACGGGCTCAACTCGGACTGAAAGTGCATTTAAAGCAATAAAAACTGAAAATGAGTGTCACGCCTAAACCAAAGGACTTATGCACACATTTCAACATGTATTTAGTTCAGGTTGACCTCCTGAAGCCTAAATGAGCATTAATTTGACTACACAACTCATTCCTATGAAGGTACATTCAAAGTCACAAAACGTGCTCAATTAGGCCTGAAAGTGCATTTAAAGCAATAAAAACTCAAAATGAGTGTCACGCCTAAACCAAAGGACTTATGCACACATTTCAACATGTATTTAGTTCAGGTTGACCTCCTGAAGCCTAAATGAGCATTAATTTGACTACACAACTCATTCCTATGAAGGAACATTCAAAGTAAAAAAACGGGCTCAACTCGGACTGAAAGTGCATTTAAAGCAATAAAAACTGAAAATGAATGTCACGCCTAGACCAAAGGACTTATGCACACATTTCAACATGTATTTAGTTCAGGTTGACCTCCTGAAGCCTAAATCACCATTAATTTGACTACACAACTTAATCCTATGAAGATACATTCAAAGTAAAAAAACGGGCTCAACTCGGACTGAAAGTGCATTTAAAGCAATAAAAACTGAAAATGAGTGTCACGCCTAAACCAAAGGACTTATGCACACATTTCAACATGTATTTAGTTCAGGTTGACCTCCTGAAGCCTAAATGAGCATTAATTTGACTACACAAATCATTCCTATGAAGGAACATTCAAAGTAAAAAAACGGGCTCAACTCGGACTGAAAGTGCATTTAAAGCAATAAAAACTGAAAATGAGTGTCACGCCTAAACCAAAGGACTTATGCACACATTTCAACATGTATTTAGTTCAGGTTGACCTCCTGAAGCCTAAATGAGCATTAATTTGACTACACAACTCATTCCTATGAAGGTACATTCAAAGTCAAAAAACGGGCTCAACTCGGCCTGAAAGTGCATTTAAAGAAAAAAAAACTCAAATTGAGTGTCAAATCTAAACCAAAGGACTTATGCACACATTTCAACATGTATTTAATCAGGTTGACCTCCTGAAGCCTAAATCACCATTAATTTGATCACACAACTCATTCCTATGAAGATACATTCAAACTCAGAAACGTGCTCTACTCGGCCTGAAAATGCATTTAAAGCAATAAAAACTCAAAATGAGTGTCACGCCTAAACCAAAGGACTTATGCACACATTTCAACATGTATTCAGTTCAGGTTGACATTCTGAAGCCTAAATGAGCATTAATTTGACTACACAACTTATTCCTATGAAGATACATTCAAAGTCAAAAACGTGCTCTACTCGGCCTGAAAATGCATTTAAAGCAATAAAAACTCAAATTGGGTGTCACACCTAAACCAAAGGACTTATGTACACATTTCAACATGTATTTAGTTCAGGTTGACCTCCTGAAGCCTAAATGAGCATTTATTTGACTACACAACTCATTCCTATGAAGGTACATTCAAAGTCACAAAACGTGCTCAACTAGGCCTGAAAGTGCATTTAAAGCAATAAAAACTCAAAATGAGTGTCACGCCTAAACCAAAGGACTTATGCACACATTTCAACATGTATTTAGTTCAGGTTGACCTCCTGAAGCCTAAATCACCATTAATTTGACTACACAACTTATTCCTATGAAGATACATTCAAAGTAAAAAAAATGGGCTCAACTCGGACTGAAAGTGCATTTAAAGCAATAAAAACTGAAAATGAGTGTCACGCCTAAACCAAAGGACTTATGCACACATTTCAACATGTATTTAGTTCAGGTTGACCTCCTGAAGCCTAAATGAGCATTAATTTGACTACACATCTCATTCCTATGAAGGAACATTCAAAGTAAAAAAACGGGCTCAACTCGGACTGAAAGTGCATTTAAAGCAATAAAATCTCAAAATGAGTGTCACGCCTAAACCAAAGGACTTATGCACACATTTCAACATGTATTTAGTTCAGGTTGACGTCCTGAAGCCTAAATGAGCATTAATTTGACTTCACAACTTATTCTTATGAAGATACATTCAAAGTAAAAAAACGGGCTCAACTCGGACTGAAAGTGCATTTAAAGCAATAAAAACTGAAAATGAGTGTCACGCCTAAACCAAAGGATTTATACACACATTTCAACATGTATTTAGTTCAGGTTGACATTCTGAAGCCTAAATGAGCATTAATTTGACTACACAACTCATTCCTATGAAGGAACATTCAAAGTAAAAAAACGGGCTCAACTCGGACTGAAAGTACATTTAAAGCAATAAAAACTGAAAATGAGTGTCACGCCTAAACCAAAGGACTTATGCACACATTTCAACATGTATTTAGTTCAGGTTGACCTCCTGAAGCCTAAATGAGCATTAATTTGACTACACAACTCATTCCTATGAAGGTACATTCAAAGTCACAAAACGTGCTCAACTCGGACTGAAAGTGCATTTAAAGCAATAAAAACTCAAAATGAGTGTCACGCCTAAACCAAAGGACTTATGCACACATTTCAACATGTATTTAGTTCAGGTTGACCTCCTGAAGCCTAAATGAGCATTAATTTGACTACACAACTCATTCCTATGAAGGTACATTCAAAGTCACAAATCGTGCTCAACTAGGCCTGAAAGTGCATTTAAAGCAATAAAAACTCAAAATGAGTGTCACGCCTAAACCAAAGGACTTATGCACACATTTCAACATGTATTTAGTTCAGGTTGACCTCCTGAAGCCTAAATCACAATTAATTTGACTACACAACTTATTCCTATGAAGATACATTCAAAGTAAAAAAACGGGCTCAACTCGGACTGAAAGTGCATTTAAAGCAATAAAAACTGAAAATGAGTGTCACGCCTAAACCAAAGGACTTATGCACACATTTCAACATGTATTTAGTTCAGGTTGACCTCCTGAAGCCTAAATGAGCATTAATTTGACTACACAACTCATTCCTATGAAGGTACATTCAAAGTCACAAAACGTGCTCAACTAGGCCTGAAAGTGCATTTAAAGCAATAAAAACTCAAAATGAGTGTCACGCCTAAACCAAAGGACTTATGCACACATTTCAACATGTATTTAGTTCAGGTTGACCTCCTGAAGCCTAAATCACCATTAATTTGACTACACAACTTATTCCTATGAAGATACTTTCAAAGTAAAAAAACGGGCTCAACTCGGACTGAAAGTGCATTTAAAGCAATAAAAACTGAAAATGAGTGTCACGCCTAAACCAAAGGACTTATGCACACATTTCAACATGTATTTAGTTCAGGTTGACCTCCTGAAGCCTAAATGAGCATTAATTTGACTACACAACTCATTCCTATGAAGGAACATTCAAAGTAAAAAAACGGGCTCAACTCGGACTGAAAGTACATTTAAAGCAATAAAAACTGAAAATGAGTGTCACGCCTAAACCAAAGGACTTATGCACACATTTCAACATGTATTTAGTTCAGGTTGACCTCCTGAAGCCTAAATGAGCATTAATTTGACTACACAACTCATTCCTATGAAGGAACATTCAAAGTAAAAAAACGGGCTCAACTCGGACTGAAAGTACATTTAAAGCAATAAAAACTGAAAATGAGTGTCACGCCTAAACCAAAGGACTTATGCACACATTTCAACATGTATTTAGTTCAGGTTGACTTCCTGAAGCCTAAATGAGCATTAATTTGACTACACAACTCATTCCTATGAAGGTACATTCAAAGTCACAAAACGTGCTCAACTAGGCCTGAAAGTGCATTTAAAGCAATAAAAACTCAAAATGAGTGTCACGCCTAAACCAAACGACTTAAGCACACATTTCAACATGTATTTAGTTCAGGTTGACCTCCTGAAGCCTAAATCACCATTAATTTGACTACACAACTTATTCCTATGAAGATACATTCAAAGTAAAAAAACGGGCTCAACTCGGACTGAAAGTGCATTTAAAGCAATAAAAACTGAAAATGAGTGTCACGCCTAAACCAAAGGACTTATGCACACATTTCAACATGTATTTAGTTCAGGTTGACCTCCTGAAGCCTAAATGAGCATTAATTTGACTACACAACTTATTCTTATGAAGATACATTCAAAGTAAAAAAACGGGCTCAACTCGGACTGAAAGTGCATTTAAAGCAATAAAAACTGAAAATGAGTGTCACGCCTAAACCAAAGGATGTATACACACATTTCAACATGTATTTAGTTCAGGTTGACATTCTGAAGCCTAAATGAGCATTAATTTGACTACACAACTCATTCCTATGAAGGAACATTCAAAGTAAAAAAACGGGCTCAACTCGGACTGAAAGTACATTTAAAGCAATAAAAACTGAAAATGAGTGTCACGCCTAAACCAAAGGACTTATGCACACATTTCAACATGTATTTAGTTCAGGTTGACCTCCTGAAGCCTAAATCACCATTAATTTGACTACACAACTTATTCCTATGAAGATACATTCAAAGTAAAAAAACGGGCTCAACTCGGACTGAAAGTGCATTTAAAGCAATAAAAACTGAAAATGAGTGTCACGCCTAAACCAAAGGACTTATGCACACATTTCAACATGTATTTAGTTCAGGTTGACCTCCTGAAGCCTAAATGAGCATTAATTTGACTACACAACTCATTCCTATGAAGGTACATTCAAAGTCACAAAACGTGCTCAATTAGGCCTGAAAGTGCATTTAAAGCAATAAAAACTCAAAATGAGTGTCACGCCTAAACCAAAGGACTTATGCACACATTTCAACATGTATTTAGTTCAGGTTGACCTCCTGAAGCCTAAATGAGCATTAATTTGACTACACAACTCATTCCTATGAAGGAACATTCAAAGTAAAAAAACGGGCTCAACTCGGACTGAAAGTGCATTTAAAGCAATAAAAACTGAAAATGAGTGTCACGCCTAGACCAAAGGACTTATGCACACATTTCAACATGTATTTAGTTCAGGTTGACCTCCTGAAGCCTAAATCACCATTAATTTGACTACACAACTTAATCCTATGAAGATACATTCAAAGTAAAAAAACGGGCTCAACTCGGACTGAAAGTGCATTTAAAGCAATAAAAACTGAAAATGAGTGTCACGCCTAAACCAAAGGACTTATGCACACATTTCAACATGTATTTAGTTCAGGTTGACCTCCTGAAGCCTAAATGAGCATTAATTTGACTACACAAATCATTCCTATGAAGGAACATTCAAAGTAAAAAAACGGGCTCAACTCGGACTGAAAGTGCATTTAAAGCAATAAAAACTGAAAATGAGTGTCACGCCTAGACCAAAGGACTTATGCACACATTTCAACATGTATTTAGTTCAGGTTGACCTCCTGAAGCCTAAATCACCATTAATTTGACTACACAACTTAATCCTATGAAGATACATTCAAAGTAAAAAAACGGGCTCAACTCGGACTGAAAGTGCATTTAAAGCAATAAAAACTGAAAATGAGTGTCACGCCTAAACCAAAGGACTTATGCACACATTTCAACATGTATTTAGTTCAGGTTGACCTCCTGAAGCCTAAATGAGCATTAATTTGACTACACAAATCATTCCTATGAAGGAACATTCAAAGTAAAAAAACGGGCTCAACTCGGACTGAAAGTGCATTTAAAGCAATAAAAACTGAAAATGAGTGTCACGCCTAAACCAAAGGACTTATGCACACATTTCAACATGTATTTAGTTCAGGTTGACCTCCTGAAGCCTAAATGAGCATTAATTTGACTACACAACTCATTCCTATGAAGGTACATTCAAAGTCAAAAAACGGGCTCAACTCGGCCTGAAAGTGCATTTAAAGAAAAAAAAACTCAAATTGAGTGTCAAATCTAAACCAAAGGACTTATGCACACATTTCAACATGTATTTAATCAGGTTGACCTCCTGAAGCCTAAATGAGCATTAATTTGACTACACAACTCATTCCTATGAAGGTACATTCAAAGTCACAAAACGTGCTCAACTAGGCCTGAAAGTGCATTTAAAGCAATAAAAACTCAAAATGAGTGTCACGCCTAAACCAAAGGACTTATGCACACATTTCAACATGTATTTAGTTCAGGTTGACCTCCTGAAGCCTAAATGAGCATTAATTTGACTACACAACTCATTCCTATGAAGGTACATTCAAAGTCACAAATCGTGCTCAACTAGGCCTGAAAGTGCATTTAAAGCAATAAAAACTCAAAATGAGTGTCACGCCTAAACCAAAGGACTTATGCACACATTTCAACATGTATTTAGTTCAGGTTGACCTCCTGAAGCCTAAATCACAATTAATTTGACTACACAACTTATTCCTATGAAGATACATTCAAAGTAAAAAAACGGGCTCAACTCGGACTGAAAGTGCATTTAAAGCAATAAAAACTGAAAATGAGTGTCACGCCTAAACCAAAGGACTTATGCACACATTTCAACATGTATTTAGTTCAGGTTGACCTCCTGAAGCCTAAATGAGCATTATTTGACTACACAACTCATTCCTATGAAGGTACATTCAAAGTCACAAAACGTGCTCAACTAGGCCTGAAAGTGCATTTAAAGCAATAAAAACTCAAAATGAGTGTCACGCCTAAACCAAAGGACTTATGCACACATTTCAACATGTATTTAGTTCAGGTTGACCTCCTGAAGCCTAAATCACCATTAATTTGACTACACAACTTATTCCTATGAAGATACTTTCAAAGTAAAAAAACGGGCTCAACTCGGACTGAAAGTGCATTTAAAGCAATAAAAACTGAAAATGAGTGTCACGCCTAAACCAAAGGACTTATGCACACATTTCAACATGTATTTAGTTCAGGTTGACCTCCTGAAGCCTAAATGAGCATTAATTTGACTACACAACTCATTCCTATGAAGGAACATTCAAAGTAAAAAAACGGGCTCAACTCGGACTGAAAGTACATTTAAAGCAATAAAAACTGAAAATGAGTGTCACGCCTAAACCAAAGGACTTATGCACACATTTCAACATGTATTTAGTTCAGGTTGACCTCCTGAAGCCTAAATGAGCATTAATTTGACTACACAACTCATTCCTATGAAGGTACATTCAAAGTCACAAAACGTGCTCAACTAGGCCTGAAAGTGCATTTAAAGCAATAAAAACTCAAAATGAGTGTCACGCCTAAACCAAAGGACTTATGCACACATTTCAACATGTATTTAGTTCAGGTTGACCTCCTGAAGCCTAAATGAGCATTAATTTGACTACACAACTCATTCCTATGAAGGTACATTCAAAGTCACAAAACGTGCTCAACTCGGACTGAAAGTGCATTTAAAGCAATAAAAACTCAAAATGAGTGTCACGCCTAAACCAAAGGACTTATGCACACATTTCAACATGTATTTAGTTCAGGTTGACCTCCTGAAGCCTAAATCACCATTAATTTGACTACACAACTTATTCCTATGAAGATACTTTCAAAGTAAAAAAACGGGCTCAACTCGGACTGAAAGTGCATTTAAAGCAATAAAAACTGAAAATGAGTGTCACGCCTAAACCAAAGGACTTATGCACACATTTCAACATGTATTTAGTTCAGGTTGACCTCCTGAAGCCTAAATGAGCATTAATTTGACTACACAACTCATTCCTATGAAGGAACATTCAAAGTAAAAAAACGGGCTCAACTCGGACTGAAAGTACATTTAAAGCAATAAAAACTGAAAATGAGTGTCACGCCTAAACCAAAGGACTTATGCACACATTTCAACATGTATTTAGTTCAGGTTGACCTCCTGAAGCCTAAATGAGCATTAATTTGACTACACAACTCATTCCTATGAAGGAACATTCAAAGTAAAAAAACGGGCTCAACTCGGACTGAAAGTACATTTAAAGCAATAAAAACTGAAAATGAGTGTCACGCCTAAACCAAAGGACTTATGCACACATTTCAACATGTATTTAGTTCAGGTTGACTTCCTGAAGCCTAAATGAGCATTAATTTGACTACACAACTCATTCCTATGAAGGTACATTCAAAGTCACAAAACGTGCTCAACTAGGCCTGAAAGTGCATTTAAAGCAATAAAAACTCAAAATGAGTGTCACGCCTAAACCAAACGACTTAAGCACACATTTCAACATGTATTTAGTTCAGGTTGACCTCCTGAAGCCTAAATCACCATTAATTTGACTACACAACTTATTCCTATGAAGATACATTCAAAGTAAAAAAACGGGCTCAACTCGGACTGAAAGTGCATTTAAAGCAATAAAAACTGAAAATGAGTGTCACGCCTAAACCAAAGGACTTATGCACACATTTCAACATGTATTTAGTTCAGGTTGACCTCCTGAAGCCTAAATGAGCATTAATTTGACTACACAACTTATTCTTATGAAGATACATTCAAAGTAAAAAAACGGGCTCAACTCGGACTGAAAGTGCATTTAAAGCAATAAAAACTGAAAATGAGTGTCACGCCTAAACCAAAGGATGTATACACACATTTCAACATGTATTTAGTTCAGGTTGACATTCTGAAGCCTAAATGAGCATTAATTTGACTACACAACTCATTCCTATGAAGGAACATTCAAAGTAAAAAAACGGGCTCAACTCGGACTGAAAGTACATTTAAAGCAATAAAAACTGAAAATGAGTGTCACGCCTAAACCAAAGGACTTATGCACACATTTCAACATGTATTTAGTTCAGGTTGACCTCCTGAAGCCTAAATCACCATTAATTTGACTACACAACTTATTCCTATGAAGATACATTCAAAGTAAAAAAACGGGCTCAACTCGGACTGAAAGTGCATTTAAAGCAATAAAAACTGAAAATGAGTGTCACGCCTAAACCAAAGGACTTATGCACACATTTCAACATGTATTTAGTTCAGGTTGACCTCCTGAAGCCTAAATGAGCATTAATTTGACTACACAACTCATTCCTATGAAGGTACATTCAAAGTCACAAAACGTGCTCAATTAGGCCTGAAAGTGCATTTAAAGCAATAAAAACTCAAAATGAGTGTCACGCCTAAACCAAAGGACTTATGCACACATTTCAACATGTATTTAGTTCAGGTTGACCTCCTGAAGCCTAAATGAGCATTAATTTGACTACACAACTCATTCCTATGAAGGAACATTCAAAGTAAAAAAACGGGCTCAACTCGGACTGAAAGTGCATTTAAAGCAATAAAAACTGAAAATGAGTGTCACGCCTAGACCAAAGGACTTATGCACACATTTCAACATGTATTTAGTTCAGGTTGACCTCCTGAAGCCTAAATCACCATTAATTTGACTACACAACTTAATCCTATGAAGATACATTCAAAGTAAAAAAACGGGCTCAACTCGGACTGAAAGTGCATTTAAAGCAATAAAAACTGAAAATGAGTGTCACGCCTAAACCAAAGGACTTATGCACACATTTCAACATGTATTTAGTTCAGGTTGACCTCCTGAAGCCTAAATGAGCATTAATTTGACTACACAAATCATTCCTATGAAGGAACATTCAAAGTAAAAAAACGGGCTCAACTCGGACTGAAAGTGCATTTAAAGCAATAAAAACTGAAAATGAGTGTCACGCCTAGACCAAAGGACTTATGCACACATTTCAACATGTATTTAGTTCAGGTTGACCTCCTGAAGCCTAAATCACCATTAATTTGACTACACAACTTAATCCTATGAAGATACATTCAAAGTAAAAAAACGGGCTCAACTCGGACTGAAAGTGCATTTAAAGCAATAAAAACTGAAAATGAGTGTCACGCCTAAACCAAAGGACTTATGCACACATTTCAACATGTATTTAGTTCAGGTTGACCTCCTGAAGCCTAAATGAGCATTAATTTGACTACACAAATCATTCCTATGAAGGAACATTCAAAGTAAAAAAACGGGCTCAACTCGGACTGAAAGTGCATTTAAAGCAATAAAAACTGAAAATGAGTGTCACGCCTAAACCAAAGGACTTATGCACACATTTCAACATGTATTTAGTTCAGGTTGACCTCCTGAAGCCTAAATGAGCATTAATTTGACTACACAACTCATTCCTATGAAGGTACATTCAAAGTCAAAAAACGGGCTCAACTCGGCCTGAAAGTGCATTTAAAGAAAAAAAAACTCAAATTGAGTGTCAAATCTAAACCAAAGGACTTATGCACACATTTCAACATGTATTTAATCAGGTTGACCTCCTGAAGCCTAAATGAGCATTAATTTGACTACACAACTCATTCCTATGAAGGTACATTCAAAGTCACAAAACGTGCTCAACTAGGCCTGAAAGTGCATTTAAAGCAATAAAAACTCAAAATGAGTGTCACGCCTAAACCAAAGGACTTATGCACACATTTCAACATGTATTTAGTTCAGGTTGACCTCCTGAAGCCTAAATGAGCATTAATTTGACTACACAACTCATTCCTATGAAGGTACATTCAAAGTCACAAATCGTGCTCAACTAGGCCTGAAAGTGCATTTAAAGCAATAAAAACTCAAAATGAGTGTCACGCCTAAACCAAAGGACTTATGCACACATTTCAACATGTATTTAGTTCAGGTTGACCTCCTGAAGCCTAAATCACAATTAATTTGACTACACAACTTATTCCTATGAAGATACATTCAAAGTAAAAAAACGGGCTCAACTCGGACTGAAAGTGCATTTAAAGCAATAAAAACTGAAAATGAGTGTCACGCCTAAACCAAAGGACTTATGCACACATTTCAACATGTATTTAGTTCAGGTTGACCTCCTGAAGCCTAAATGAGCATTATTTGACTACACAACTCATTCCTATGAAGGTACATTCAAAGTCACAAAACGTGCTCAACTAGGCCTGAAAGTGCATTTAAAGCAATAAAAACTCAAAATGAGTGTCACGCCTAAACCAAAGGACTTATGCACACATTTCAACATGTATTTAGTTCAGGTTGACCTCCTGAAGCCTAAATCACCATTAATTTGACTACACAACTTATTCCTATGAAGATACTTTCAAAGTAAAAAAACGGGCTCAACTCGGACTGAAAGTGCATTTAAAGCAATAAAAACTGAAAATGAGTGTCACGCCTAAACCAAAGGACTTATGCACACATTTCAACATGTATTTAGTTCAGGTTGACCTCCTGAAGCCTAAATGAGCATTAATTTGACTACACAACTCATTCCTATGAAGGAACATTCAAAGTAAAAAAACGGGCTCAACTCGGACTGAAAGTACATTTAAAGCAATAAAAACTGAAAATGAGTGTCACGCCTAAACCAAAGGACTTATGCACACATTTCAACATGTATTTAGTTCAGGTTGACCTCCTGAAGCCTAAATGAGCATTAATTTGACTACACAACTCATTCCTATGAAGGTACATTCAAAGTCACAAAACGTGCTCAACTAGGCCTGAAAGTGCATTTAAAGCAATAAAAACTCAAAATGAGTGTCACGCCTAAACCAAAGGACTTATGCACACATTTCAACATGTATTTAGTTCAGGTTGACCTCCTGAAGCCTAAATGAGCATTAATTTGACTACACAACTCATTCCTATGAAGGTACATTCAAAGTCACAAAACGTGCTCAATTAGGCCTGAAAGTGCATTTAAAGCAATAAAAACTCAAAATGAGTGTCACGCCTAAACCAAAGGACTTATGCACACATTTCAACATGTATTTAGTTCAGGTTGACCTCCTGAAGCCTAAATCACCATTAATTTGACTACACAACTTATTCCTATGAAGATACTTTCAAAGTAAAAAAACGGGCTCAACTCGGACTGAAAGTGCATTTAAAGCAATAAAAACTGAAAATGAGTGTCACGCCTAAACCAAAGGACTTATGCACACATTTCAACATGTATTTAGTTCAGGTTGACCTCCTGAAGCCTAAATGAGCATTAATTTGACTACACAACTCATTCCTATGAAGGAACATTCAAAGTAAAAAAACGGGCTCAACTCGGACTGAAAGTACATTTAAAGCAATAAAAACTGAAAATGAGTGTCACGCCTAAACCAAAGGACTTATGCACACATTTCAACATGTATTTAGTTCAGGTTGACCTCCTGAAGCCTAAATGAGCATTAATTTGACTACACAACTCATTCCTATGAAGGAACATTCAAAGTAAAAAAACGGGCTCAACTCGGACTGAAAGTACATTTAAAGCAATAAAAACTGAAAATGAGTGTCACGCCTAAACCAAAGGACTTATGCACACATTTCAACATGTATTTAGTTCAGGTTGACCTCCTGAAGCCTAAATGAGCATTAATTTGACTACACAACTCATTCCTATGAAGGTACATTCAAAGTCACAAAACGTGCTCAACTAGGCCTGAAAGTGCATTTAAAGCAATAAAAACTCAAAATGAGTGTCACGCCTAAACCAAACGACTTAAGCACACATTTCAACATGTATTTAGTTCAGGTTGACCTCCTGAAGCCTAAATCACCATTAATTTGACTACACAACTTATTCCTATGAAGATACATTCAAAGTAAAAAAACGGGCTCAACTCGGACTGAAAGTGCATTTAAAGCAATAAAAACTGAAAATGAGTGTCACGCCTAAACCAAAGGACTTATGCACACATTTCAACATGTATTTAGTTCAGGTTGACCTCCTGAAGCCTAAATGAGCATTAATTTGACTACACAACTTATTCTTATGAAGATACATTCAAAGTAAAAAAACGGGCTCAACTCGGACTGAAAGTGCATTTAAAGCAATAAAAACTGAAAATGAGTGTCACGCCTAAACCAAAGGATGTATACACACATTTCAACATGTATTTAGTTCAGGTTGACACTCTGAAGCCTAAATGAGCATTAATTTGACTACACAACTCATTCCTATGAAGGAACATTCAAAGTAAAAAAACGGGCTCAACTCGGACTGAAAGTACATTTAAAGCAATAAAAACTGAAAATGAGTGTCACGCCTAAACCAAAGGACTTATGCACACATTTCAACATGTATTTAGTTCAGGTTGACCTCCTGAAGCCTAAATCACCATTAATTTGACTACACAACTTATTCCTATGAAGATACATTCAAAGTAAAAAAACGGGCTCAACTCGGACTGAAAGTGCATTTAAAGCAATAAAAACTGAAAATGAGTGTCACGCCTAAACCAAAGGACTTATGCACACATTTCAACATGTATTTAGTTCAGGTTGACCTCCTGAAGCCTAAATGAGCATTAATTTGACTACACAACTCATTCCTATGAAGGTACATTCAAAGTCACAAAACGTGCTCAATTAGGCCTGAAAGTGCATTTAAAGCAATAAAAACTCAAAATGAGTGTCACGCCTAAACCAAAGGACTTATGCACACATTTCAACATGTATTTAGTTCAGGTTGACCTCCTGAAGCCTAAATGAGCATTAATTTGACTACACAACTCATTCCTATGAAGGAACATTCAAAGTAAAAAAACGGGCTCAACTCGGACTGAAAGTGCATTTAAAGCAATAAAAACTGAAAATGAGTGTCACGCCTAGACCAAAGGACTTATGCACACATTTCAACATGTATTTAGTTCAGGTTGACCTCCTGAAGCCTAAATCACAATTAATTTGACTACACAACTTATTCCTATGAAGGTACATTCAAAGTCACAAAACGTGCTCAACTAGGCCTGAAAGTGCATTTAAAGCAATAAAAACTCAAAATGAGTGTCACGCCTAAACCAAAGGACTTATGCACACATTTCAACATGTATTTAGTTCAGGTTGACCTCCTGAAGCCTAAATGAGCATTAATTTGACTACACAACTCATTCCTATGAAGGAACATTCAAAGTAAAAAAACGGGCTCAACTCGGACTGAAAGTACATTTAAAGCAATAAAAACTGAAAATGAGTGTCACGCCTAAACCAAAGGACTTATGCACACATTTCAACATGTATTTAGTTCAGGTTGACCTCCTGAAGCCTAAATGAGCATTAATTTGACTACACAACTCATTCCTATGAAGGTACATTCAAAGTCACAAAACGTGCTCAACTAGGCCTGAAAGTGCATTTAAAGCAATAAAAACTCAAAATGAGTGTCACGCCTAAACCAAACGACTTAAGCACACATTTCAACATGTATTTAGTTCAGGTTGACCTCCTGAAGCCTAAATCACCATTAATTTGACTACACAACTTATTCCTATGAAGATACATTCAAAGTAAAAAAACGGGCTCAACTCGGACTGAAAGTGCATTTAAAGCAATAAAAACTGAAAATGAGTGTCACGCCTAAACCAAAGGACTTATGCACACATTTCAACATGTATTTAGTTCAGGTTGACCTCCTGAAGCCTAAATGAGCATTAATTTGACTACACAACTTATTCTTATGAAGATACATTCAAAGTAAAAAAACGGGCTCAACTCGGACTGAAAGTGCATTTAAAGCAATAAAAACTGAAAATGAGTGTCACGCCTAAACCAAAGGATGTATACACACATTTCAACATGTATTTAGTTCAGGTTGACATTCTGAAGCCTAAATGAGCATTAATTTGACTACACAACTCATTCCTATGAAGGAACATTCAAAGTAAAAAAACGGGCTCAACTCGGACTGAAAGTACATTTAAAGCAATAAAAACTGAAAATGAGTGTCACGCCTAAACCAAAGGACTTATGCACACATTTCAACATGTATTTAGTTCAGGTTGACCTCCTGAAGCCTAAATGAGCATTAATTTGACTACACAACTCATTCCTATGAAGGTACATTCAAAGTCACAAAACGTGCTCAACTAGGCCTGAAAGTGCATTTAAAGCAATAAAACCTCAAAATGAGTGTCACGCCTAAACCAAAGGACTTATGCACACATTTCAACATGTATTTAGTTCAGGTTGACATTCTGAAGCCTAAATGAGCATTAATTTGACTACACAACTTATTCCTATGAAGATACATTCAAAGTAAAAAAACGGGCTCAACTCGGACTGAAAGTGCATTTAAAGCAATAAAAACTGAAAATGAGTGTCACGCCTAAACCAAAGGACTTATGCACACATTTCAACATGTATTTAGTTCAGGTTGACCTCCTGAAGCCTAAATGAGCATTAATTTGACTACACAACTCATTCCTATGAAGGTACATTCAAAGTCACAAAACGGGCTCAACTCGGACTGAAAGTGCATTTAAAGCAATAAAAACTGAAAATGAGTGTCACGCCTAAACCAAAGGACTTATGCACACATTTCAACATGTATTTAGTTCAGGTTGACCTCCTGAAGCCTAAATGAGCATTAATTTGACTACACAACTCATTCCTATGAAGGTACATTCAAAGTCACAAATCGTGCTCAACTAGGCCTGAAAGTGCATTTAAAGCAATAAAAACTCAAAATGAGTGTCACGCCTAAACCAAAGGACTTATGCACACATTTCAACATGTATTTAGTTCAGGTTGACCTCCTGAAGCCTAAATCACAATTAATTTGACTACACAACTTATTCCTATGAAGATACATTCAAAGTAAAAAAACGGGCTCAACTCGGACTGAAAGTGCATTTAAAGCAATAAAAACTGAAAATGAGTGTCACGCCTAAACCAAAGGACTTATGCACACATTTCAACATGTATTTAGTTCAGGTTGACCTCCTGAAGCCTAAATGAGCATTAATTTGACTACACAACTCATTCCTATGAAGGTACATTCAAAGTCACAAAACGTGCTCAACTAGGCCTGAAAGTGCATTTAAAGCAATAAAAACTCAAAATGAGTGTCACGCCTAAACCAAAGGACTTATGCACACATTTCAACATGTATTTAGTTCAGGTTGACCTCCTGAAGCCTAAATCACCATTAATTTGACTACACAACTTATTCCTATGAAGATACTTTCAAAGTAAAAAAACGGGCTCAACTCGGACTGAAAGTGCATTTAAAGCAATAAAAACTGAAAATGAGTGTCACGCCTAAACCAAAGGACTTATGCACACATTTCAACATGTATTTAGTTCAGGTTGACCTCCTGAAGCCTAAATGAGCATTAATTTGACTACACAACTCATTCCTATGAAGGAACATTCAAAGTAAAAAAACGGGCTCAACTCGGACTGAAAGTGCATTTAAAGCAATAAAAACTCAAAATGAGTGTCACGCCTAAACCAAAGGACTTATGCACACATTTCAACATGTATTTAGTTCAGGTTGACCTCCTGAAGCCTAAATGAGCATTAATTTGACTACACAACTCATTCCTATGAAGGAACATTCAAAGTAAAAAAACGGGCTCAACTCGGACTGAAAGTACATTTAAAGCAATAAAAACTGAAAATGAGTGTCACGCCTAAACCAAAGGACTTATGCACACATTTCAACATGTATTTAGTTCAGGTTGACCTCCTGAAGCCTAAATGAGCATTAATTTGACTACACAACTCATTCCTATGAAGGTACATTCAAAGTCACAAAACGTGCTCAACTAGGCCTGAAAGTGCATTTAAAGCAATAAAAACTCAAAATGAGTGTCACGCCTAAACCAAAGGACTTAAGCACACATTTCAACATGTATTTAGTTCAGGTTGACCTCCTGAAGCCTAAATCACCATTAATTTGACTACACAACTTATTCCTATGAAGATACATTCAAAGTAAAAAAACGGGCTCAACTCGGACTGAAAGTGCATTTAAAGCAATAAAAACTGAAAATGAGTGTCACGCCTAAACCAAAGGACTTATGCACACATTTCAACATGTATTTAGTTCAGGTTGACCTCCTGAAGCCTAAATGAGCATTAATTTGACTACACAACTCATTCCTATGAAGGTACATTCAAAGTCACAAAACGTGCTCAACTAGGCCTGAAAGTGCATTTAAAGCAATAAAAACTCAAAATGAGTGTCACGCCTAAACCAAAGGACTTATGCACACATTTCAACATGTATTTAGTTCAGGTTGACATTCTGAAGCCTAAATGAGCATTAATTTGACTACACAACTTATTCCTATGAAGATACATTCAAAGTAAAAAAACGGGCTCAACTCGGACTGAAAGTGCATTTAAAGCAATAAAAACTGAAAATGAGTGTCACGCCTAAACCAAAGGACTTATGCACACATTTCAACATGTATTTAGTTCAGGTTGACCTCCTGAAGCCTAAATGAGCATTAATTTGACTACACAACTCATTCCTATGAAGGTACATTCAAAGTCACAAAACGTGCTCAACTAGGCCTGAAAGTGCATTTAAAGCAATAAAAACTCAAAATGAGTGTCACGCCTAAACCAAACGACTTAAGCACACATTTCAACATGTATTTAGTTCAGGTTGACCTCCTGAAGCCTAAATCACCATTAATTTGACTACACAACTTATTCCTATGAAGATACATTCAAAGTAAAAAAACGGGCTCAACTCGGACTGAAAGTGCATTTAAAGCAATAAAAACTGAAAATGAGTGTCACGCCTAAACCAAAGGACTTATGCACACATTTCAACATGTATTTAGTTCAGGTTGACCTCCTGAAGCCTAAATGAGCATTAATTTGACTACACAACTCATTCCTATGAAGGAACATTCAAAGTAAAAAAACGGGCTCAACTCGGACTGAAAGTGCATTTAAAGCAATAAAAACTCAAAATGAGTGTCACGCCTAAACCAAAGGACTTATGCACACATTTCAACATGTATTTAGTTCAGGTTGACGTCCTGAAGCCTAAATGAGCATTAATTTGACTACACAACTCATTCCTATGAAGGAACATTCAAAGTAAAAAAACGTGCTCAACTCGGACTGAAAGTACATTTAAAGCAATAAAAACTGAAAATGAGTGTCACGCCTAAACCAAAGGACTTATGCACACATTTCAACATGTATTTAGTTCAGGTTGACCTCCTGAAGCCTAAATGAGCATTAATTTGACTACACAACTCATTCCTATGAAGGTACATTCAAAGTCACAAAACGTGCTCAACTAGGCCTGAAAGTGCATTTAAAGCAATAAAAACTCAAAATGAGTGTCACGCCTAAACCAAAGGACTTATGCACACATTTCAACATGTATTTAGTTCAGGTTGACATTCTGAAGCCTAAATGAGCATTAATTTGACTACACAACTTATTCCTATGAAGATACATTCAAAGTAAAAAAACGGGCTCAACTCGGACTGAAAGTGCATTTAAAGCAATAAAAACTGAAAATGAGTGTCACGCCTAAACCAAAGGACTTATGCACACATTTCAACATGTATTTAGTTCAGGTTGGCCTCCTGAAGCCTAAATGAGCATTAATTTGACTACACAACTCATTCCTATGAAGGTACATTCAAAGTCACAAAACGTGCTCAACTAGGCCTGAAAGTGCATTTAAAGCAATAAAAACTCAAAATGAGTGTCACGCCTAAACCAAAGGACTTATGCACACATTTCAACATGTATTTAGTTCAGGTTGACCTCCTGAAGCCTAAATGAGCATTAATTTGACTACACAACTCATTCCTATGAAGGAACATTCAAAGTAAAAAAACGGGCTCAACTCGGACTGAAAGTACATTTAAAGCAATAAAAACTGAAAATGAGTGTCACGCCTAAACCAAAGGACTTATGCACACATTTCAACATGTATTTAGTTCAGGTTGACCTCCTGAAGCCTAAATCACCATTAATTTGACTACACAACTTATTCCTATGAAGATACATTCAAAGTAAAAAAACGGGCTCAACTCGGACTGAAAGTGCATTTAAAGCAATAAAAACTGAAAATGAGTGTCACGCCTAAACCAAAGGACTTATGCACACATTTCAACATGTATTTAGTTCAGGTTGACATTCTGAAGCCTAAATGAGCATTAATTTGACTACACAACTTATTCCTATGAAGATACATTCAAAGTAAAAAAACGGGCTCAACTCGGACTGAAAGTGCATTTAATGCAATAAAAACTCAAAATGAGTGTCACGCCTAAACCAAAGGACTTATGCACACATTTCAACATGTATTTAGTTCAGGTTGACCTCCTGAAGCCTAAATGAGCATTAATTTGACTACACAACTCATTCCTATGAAGGTACATTCAAAGTCACAAAACGTGCTCAACTAGGCCTGAAAGTGCATTTAAAGCAATAAAAACTCAAAATGAGTGTCACGCCTAAACCAAAGGACTTAAGCACACATTTCAACATGTATTTAGTTCAGGTTGACCTCCTGAAGCCTAAATCACCATTAATTTGACTACACAACTTATTCCTATGAAGATACATTCAAAGTAAAAAAACGGGCTCAACTCGGACTGAAAGTGCATTTAAAGCAATAAAAACTGAAAATGAGTGTCACGCCTAAACCAAAGGACTTATGCACACATTTAAACATGTATTTAGTTCAGGTTGACCTCCTGAAGCCTAAATGAGCATTAATTTGACTACACATCTCATTCCTATGAAGGAACATTCAAAGTAAAAAAACGGGCTCAACTCGGACTGAAAGTGCATTTAAAGCAATAAAATCTCAAAATGAGTGTCACGCCTAAACCAAAGGATTTATACACACATTTCAACATGTATTTAGTTCAGGTTGACATTCTGAAGCCTAAATGAGCATTAATTTGACTACACAACTCATTCCTATGAAGGAACATTCAAAGTAAAAAAACGGGCTCAACTCGGACTGAAAGTACATTTAAAGCAATAAAAACTGAAAATGAGTGTCACGCCTAAACCAAAGGACTTATGCACACATTTCAACATGTATTTAGTTCAGGTTGACCTCCTGAAGCCTAAATGAGCATTAATTTGACTACACAACTCATTCCTATGAAGGTACATTCAAAGTCACAAAACGTGCTCAACTAGGCCTGAAAGTGCATTTAAAGCAATAAAAACTCAAAATGAGTGTCACGCCTAAACCAAAGGACTTATGCACACATTTCAACATGTATTTAGTTCAGGTTGACATTCTGAAGCCTAAATGAGCATTAATTTGACTACACAACTTATTCCTATGAAGATACATTCAAAGTAAAAAAACGGGCTCAACTCGGACTGAAAGTGCATTTAAAGCAATAAAAACTGAAAATGAGTGTCACGCCTAAACCAAAGGACTTATGCACACATTTCAACATGTATTTAGTTCAGGTTGACCTCCTGAAGCCTAAATGAGCATTAATTTGACTACACAACTCATTCCTATGAAGGTACATTCAAAGTCACAAAACGGGCTCAACTCGGACTGAAAGTGCATTTAAAGCAATAAAAACTGAAAATGAGTGTCACGCCTAAACCAAAGGACTTATGCACACATTTCAACATGTATTTAGTTCAGGTTGACCTCCTGAAGCCTAAATGAGCATTAATTTGACTACACAACTCATTCCTATGAAGGTACATTCAAAGTCACAAATCGTGCTCAACTAGGCCTGAAAGTGCATTTAAAGCAATAAAAACTCAAAATGAGTGTCACGCCTAAACCAAAGGACTTATGCACACATTTCAACATGTATTTAGTTCAGGTTGACCTCCTGAAGCCTAAATCACAATTAATTTGACTACACAACTTATTCCTATGAAGATACATTCAAAGTAAAAAAACGGGCTCAACTCGGACTGAAAGTGCATTTAAAGCAATAAAAACTGAAAATGAGTGTCACGCCTAAACCAAAGGACTTATGCACACATTTCAACATGTATTTAGTTCAGGTTGACCTCCTGAAGCCTAAATGAGCATTAATTTGACTACACAACTCATTCCTATGAAGGTACATTCAAAGTCACAAAACGTGCTCAACTAGGCCTGAAAGTGCATTTAAAGCAATAAAAACTCAAAATGAGTGTCACGCCTAAACCAAAGGACTTATGCACACATTTCAACATGTATTTAGTTCAGGTTGACCTCCTGAAGCCTAAATCACCATTAATTTGACTACACAACTTATTCCTATGAAGATACTTTCAAAGTAAAAAAACGGGCTCAACTCGGACTGAAAGTGCATTTAAAGCAATAAAAACTGAAAATGAGTGTCACGCCTAAACCAAAGGACTTATGCACACATTTCAACATGTATTTAGTTCAGGTTGACCTCCTGAAGCCTAAATGAGCATTAATTTGACTACACAACTCATTCCTATGAAGGAACATTCAAAGTAAAAAAACGGGCTCAACTCGGACTGAAAGTGCATTTAAAGCAATAAAAACTCAAAATGAGTGTCACGCCTAAACCAAAGGACTTATGCACACATTTCAACATGTATTTAGTTCAGGTTGACCTCCTGAAGCCTAAATGAGCATTAATTTGACTACACAACTCATTCCTATGAAGGAACATTCAAAGTAAAAAAACGGGCTCAACTCGGACTGAAAGTACATTTAAAGCAATAAAAACTGAAAATGAGTGTCACGCCTAAACCAAAGGACTTATGCACACATTTCAACATGTATTTAGTTCAGGTTGACCTCCTGAAGCCTAAATGAGCATTAATTTGACTACACAACTCATTCCTATGAAGGTACATTCAAAGTCACAAAACGTGCTCAACTAGGCCTGAAAGTGCATTTAAAGCAATAAAAACTCAAAATGAGTGTCACGCCTAAACCAAAGGACTTAAGCACACATTTCAACATGTATTTAGTTCAGGTTGACCTCCTGAAGCCTAAAT
Organism: Hippocampus zosterae; assembly: GCF_025434085.1. Taxonomy (NCBI): domain Eukaryota; kingdom Metazoa; phylum Chordata; class Actinopteri; order Syngnathiformes; family Syngnathidae; genus Hippocampus; species Hippocampus zosterae. The sequence continues at coordinate 24,170,952 of NC_067461.1, read as the reverse complement.
CACCATTAATTTGACTACACAACTTATTCCTATGAAGATACATTCAAAGTCAAAAAACGGGCTCAACTCGGACTGAAAGTGCATTTAAAGCAATAAAAACTGAAAATGAGTGTCACGCCTAAACCAAAGGACTTATGCACACATTTCAACATGTATTTAGTTCAGGTTGACCTCCTGAAGCCTAAATGAGCATTAATTTGACTACACAACTCATTCCTATGAAGGAACATTCAAAGTAAAAAAACGGGCTCAACTCGGACTGAAAGTGCATTTAAAGCAATAAAAACTCAAAATGAGTGTCACGCCTAAACCAAAGGACTTATGCACACATTTCAACATGTATTTAGTTCAGGTTGACGTCCTGAAGCCTAAATGAGCATTAATTTGACTACACAACTCATTCCTATGAAGGAACATTCAAAGTAAAAAAACGTGCTCAACTCGGACTGAAAGTACATTTAAAGCAATAAAAACTGAAAATGAGTGTCACGCCTAAACCAAAGGACTTATGCACACATTTCAACATGTATTTAGTTCAGGTTGACCTCCTGAAGCCTAAATGAGCATTAATTTGACTACACAACTCATTCCTATGAAGGTACATTCAAAGTCACAAAACGTGCTCAACTAGGCCTGAAAGTGCATTTAAAGCAATAAAAACTCAAAATGAGTGTCACGCCTAAACCAAAGGACTTATGCACACATTTCAACATGTATTTAGTTCAGGTTGACATTCTGAAGCCTAAATGAGCATTAATTTGACTACACAACTTATTCCTATGAAGATACATTCAAAGTAAAAAAACGGGCTCAACTCGGACTGAAAGTGCATTTAAAGCAATAAAAACTGAAAATGAGTGTCACGCCTAAACCAAAGGACTTATGCACACATTTCAACATGTATTTAGTTCAGGTTGACCTCCTGAAGCCTAAATCACAATTAATTTGACTACACAACTTATTCCTATGAAGATACATTCAAAGTAAAAAAACGGGCTCAACTCGGACTGAAAGTGCATTTAAAGCAATAAAAACTGAAAATGAGTGTCACGCCTAAACCAAAGGACTTATGCACACATTTCAACATGTATTTAGTTCAGGTTGACCTCCTGAAGCCTAAATGAGCATTAATTTGACTACACAACTCATTCCTATGAAGGTACATTCAAAGTCACAAAACGTGCTCAACTAGGCCTGAAAGTGCATTTAAAGCAATAAAAACTCAAAATGAGTGTCACGCCTAAACCAAAGGACTTATGCACACATTTCAACATGTATTTAGTTCAGGTTGACCTCCTGAAGCCTAAATCACCATTAATTTGACTACACAACTTATTCCTATGAAGATACTTTCAAAGTAAAAAAACGGGCTCAACTCGGACTGAAAGTGCATTTAAAGCAATAAAAACTGAAAATGAGTGTCACGCCTAAACCAAAGGACTTATGCACACATTTCAACATGTATTTAGTTCAGGTTGACCTCCTGAAGCCTAAATGAGCATTAATTTGACTACACAACTCATTCCTATGAAGGAACATTCAAAGTAAAAAAACGGGCTCAACTCGGACTGAAAGTGCATTTAAAGCAATAAAAACTCAAAATGAGTGTCACGCCTAAACCAAAGGACTTATGCACACATTTCAACATGTATTTAGTTCAGGTTGACCTCCTGAAGCCTAAATGAGCATTAATTTGACTACACAACTCATTCCTATGAAGGAACATTCAAAGTAAAAAAACGGGCTCAACTCGGACTGAAAGTACATTTAAAGCAATAAAAACTGAAAATGAGTGTCACGCCTAAACCAAAGGACTTATGCACACATTTCAACATGTATTTAGTTCAGGTTGACCTCCTGAAGCCTAAATGAGCATTAATTTGACTACACAACTCATTCCTATGAAGGTACATTCAAAGTCACAAAACGTGCTCAACTAGGCCTGAAAGTGCATTTAAAGCAATAAAAACTCAAAATGAGTGTCACGCCTAAACCAAAGGACTTAAGCACACATTTCAACATGTATTTAGTTCAGGTTGACCTCCTGAAGCCTAAATCACCATTAATTTGACTACACAACTTATTCCTATGAAGATACATTCAAAGTAAAAAAACGGGCTCAACTCGGACTGAAAGTGCATTTAAAGCAATAAAAACTGAAAATGAGTGTCACGCCTAAACCAAAGGACTTATGCACACATTTCAACATGTATTTAGTTCAGGTTGACCTCCTGAAGCCTAAATGAGCATTAATTTGACTACACAACTCATTCCTATGAAGGAACATTCAAAGTAAAAAAACGGGCTCAACTCGGACTGAAAGTGCATTTAAAGCAATAAAAACTCAAAATGAGTGTCACGCCTAAACCAAAGGACTTATGCACACATTTCAACATGTATTTAGTTCAGGTTGACGTTCTGAAGCCTAAATGAGCATTAATTTGACTACACAACTCATTCCTATGAAGGAACATTCAAAGTAAAAAAACGTGCTCAACTCGGACTGAAAGTACATTTAAAGCAATAAAAACTGAAAATGAGTGTCACGCCTAAACCAAAGGACTTATGCACACATTTCAACATGTATTTAGTTCAGGTTGACCTCCTGAAGCCTAAATGAGCATTAATTTGACTACACAACTCATTCCTATGAAGGTACATTCAAAGTCACAAAACGTGCTCAACTAGGCCTGAAAGTGCATTTAAAGCAATAAAAACTCAAAATGAGTGTCACGCCTAAACCAAAGGACTTATGCACACATTTCAACATGTATTTAGTTCAGGTTGACATTCTGAAGCCTAAATGAGCATTAATTTGACTACACAACTTATTCCTATGAAGATACATTCAAAGTAAAAAAACGGGCTCAACTCGGACTGAAAGTGCATTTAAAGCAATAAAAACTGAAAATGAGTGTCACGCCTAAACCAAAGGACTTATGCACACATTTCAACATGTATTTAGTTCAGGTTGGCCTCCTGAAGCCTAAATGAGCATTAATTTGACTACACAACTCATTCCTATGAAGGTACATTCAAAGTCACAAAACGTGCTCAACTAGGCCTGAAAGTGCATTTAAAGCAATAAAAACTCAAAATGAGTGTCACGCCTAAACCAAAGGACTTATGCACACATTTCAACATGTATTTAGTTCAGGTTGACGTCCTGAAGCCTAAATGAGCATTAATTTGACTACACAACTCATTCCTATGAAGGTACATTCAAAGTCACAAAACGTGCTCAACTAGGCCTGAAAGTGCATTTAAAGCAATAAAAACTCAAAATGAGTGTCACGCCTAAACCAAAGGACTTAAGCACACATTTCAACATGTATTTAGTTCAGGTTGACCTCCTGAAGCCTAAATCACCATTAATTTGACTACACAACTTATTCCTATGAAGATACATTCAAAGTAAAAAAACGGGCTCAACTCGGACTGAAAGTGCATTTAAAGCAATAAAAACTCAAAATGAGTGTCACGCCTAAACCAAAGGCCTTATGCACACATTTCAACATGTATTTAGTTCAGGTTGACCTCCTGAAGCCTAAATGAGCATTAATTTGACTACACAACTCATTCCTATGAAGGTACATTCAAAGTCACAAAACGTGCTCAACTAGGCCTGAAAGTGCATTTAAAGCAATAAAAACTCAAAATGAGTGTCACGCCTAAACCAAAGGACTTAAGCACACATTTCAACATGTATTTAGTTCAGGTTGACCTCCTGAAGCCTAAATCACCATTAATTTGACTACACAACTTATTCCTATGAAGGTACATTCAAAGTCACAAAACGGGCTCAAATCGGACTGAAAGTGCATTTAAAGCAATAAAAACTGAAAATGAGTGTCACGCCTAAACCAAAGGACTTATGCACACATTTCAACATGTATTTAGTTCAGGTTGACCTCCTGAAGCCTAAATGAGCATTAATTTGACTACACATCTCATTCCTATGAAGGAACATTCAAAGTAAAAAAACGGGCTCAACTCGGACTGAAAGTGCATTTAAAGCAATAAAATCTCAAAATGAGTGTCACGCCTAAACCAAAGGACTTATGCACACATTTCAACATGTATTTAGTTCAGGTTGACGTCCTGAAGCCTAAATGAGCATTAATTTGACTTCACAACTTATTCTTATGAAGATACATTCAAAGTAAAAAAACGGGCTCAACTCGGACTGAAAGTGCATTTAAAGCAATAAAAACTGAAAATGAGTGTCACGCCTAAACCAAAGGATTTATACACACATTTCAACATGTATTTAGTTCAGGTTGACATTCTGAAGCCTAAATGAGCATTAATTTGACTACACAACTCATTCCTATGAAGGAACATTCAAAGTAAAAAAACGGGCTCAACTCGGACTGAAAGTACATTTAAAGCAATAAAAACTGAAAATGAGTGTCACGCCTAAACCAAAGGACTTATGCACACATTTCAACATGTATTTAGTTCAGGTTGACCTCCTGAAGCCTAAATGAGCATTAATTTGACTACACAACTCATTCCTATGAAGGTACATTCAAAGTCACAAAACGTGCTCAACTAGGCCTGAAAGTGCATTTAAAGCAATAAAAACTCAAAATGAGTGTCACGCCTAAACCAAAGGACTTATGCACACATTTCAACATGTATTTAGTTCAGGTTGACCTCCTGAAGCCTAAATCACCATTAATTTGACTACACAACTTATTCCTATGAAGATACTTTCAAAGTAAAAAAACGGGCTCAACTCGGACTGAAAGTGCATTTAAAGCAATAAAAACTGAAAATGAGTGTCACGCCTAAACCAAAGGACTTATGCACACATTTCAACGTGTATTTAGTTCAGGTTGACCTCCTGAAGCCTAAATGAGCATTAATTTGACTACACAACTCATTCCTATGAAGGAACATTCAAAGTAAAAAAACGGGCTCAACTCGGACTGAAAGTGCATTTAAAGCAATAAAAACTCAAAATGAGTGTCACGCCTAAACCAAAGGACTTATGCACACATTTCAACATGTATTTAGTTCAGGTTGACCTCCTGAAGCCTAAATGAGCATTAATTTGACTACACAACTCATTCCTATGAAGGAACATTCAAAGTAAAAAAACGGGCTCAACTCGGACTGAAAGTACATTTAAAGCAATAAAAACTGAAAATGAGTGTCACGCCTAAACCAAAGGACTTATGCACACATTTCAACATGTATTTAGTTCAGGTTGACCTCCTGAAGCCTAAATGAGCATTAATTTGACTACACAACTCATTCCTATGAAGGTACATTCAAAGTCACAAAACGTGCTCAACTAGGCCTGAAAGTGCATTTAAAGCAATAAAAACTCAAAATGAGTGTCACGCCTAAACCAAAGGACTTAAGCACACATTTCAACATGTATTTAGTTCAGGTTGACCTCCTGAAGCCTAAATCACCATTAATTTGACTACACAACTTATTCCTATGAAGATACATTCAAAGTAAAAAAACGGGCTCAACTCGGACTGAAAGTGCATTTAAAGCAATAAAAACTGAAAATGAGTGTCACGCCTAAACCAAAGGACTTATGCACACATTTCAACATGTATTTAGTTCAGGTTGACCTCCTGAAGCCTAAATGAGCATTAATTTGACTACACAACTCATTCCTATGAAGGAACATTCAAAGTAAAAAAACGGGCTCAACTCGGACTGAAAGTGCATTTAAAGCAATAAAAACTCAAAATGAGTGTCACGCCTAAACCAAAGGACTTATGCACACATTTCAACATGTATTTAGTTCAGGTTGACATCCTGAAGCCTAAATGAGCATTAATTTGACTACACAACTCATTCCTATGAAGGAACATTCAAAGTAAAAAAACGTGCTCAACTCGGACTGAAAGTACATTTAAAGCAATAAAAACTGAAAATGAGTGTCACGCCTAAACCAAAGGACTTATGCACACATTTCAACATGTATTTAGTTCAGGTTGACATTCTGAAGCCTAAATGAGCATTAATTTGACTACACAACTTATTCCTATGAAGATACATTCAAAGTAAAAAAACGGGCTCAACTCGGACTGAAAGTGCATTTAAAGCAATAAAAACTGAAAATGAGTGTCACGCCTAAACCAAAGGACTTATGCACACATTTCAACATGTATTTAGTTCAGGTTGACCTCCTGAAGCCTAAATGAGCATTAATTTGACTACACAACTCATTCCTATGAAGGTACATTCAAAGTCACAAAACGGGCTCAACTCGGACTGAAAGTGCATTTAAAGCAATAAAAACTGAAAATGAGTGTCACGCCTAAACCAAAGGACTTATGCACACATTTCAACATGTATTTAGTTCAGGTTGACCTCCTGAAGCCTAAATGAGCATTAATTTGACTACACAACTCATTCCTATGAAGGTACATTCAAAGTCACAAATCGTGCTCAACTAGGCCTGAAAGTGCATTTAAAGCAATAAAAACTCCAAATGAGTGTCACGCCTAAACCAAAGGACTTATGCACACATTTCAACATGTATTTAGTTCAGGTTGACCTCCTGAAGCCTAAATCACCATTAATTTGACTACACAACTTATTCCTATGAAGATACATTCAAAGTAAAAAAACGGGCTCAACTCGGACTGAAAGTGCATTTAAAGCAATAAAAACTGAAAATGAGTGTCACGCCTAAACCAAAGGACTTATGCACACATTTCAACATGTATTTAGTTCAGGTTGACGTCCTGAAGCCTAAATGAGCATTAATTTGACTACACAACTCATTCCTATGAAGGTACATTCAAAGTCACAAAACGTGCTCAACTAGGCCTGAAAGTGCATTTAAAGCAATAAAAACTCAAAATGAGTGTCACGCCTAAACCAAAGGACTTATGCACACATTTCAACATGTATTTAGTTCAGGTTGACCTCCTGAAGCCTAAATCACCATTAATTTGACTACACAACTTATTCCTATGAAGATACTTTCAAAGTAAAAAAACGGGCTCAACTCGGACTGAAAGTGCATTTAAAGCAATAAAAACTGAAAATGAGTGTCACGCCTAAACCAAAGGACTTATGCACACATTTCAACATGTATTTAGTTCAGGTTGACCTCCTGAAGCCTAAATGAGCATTAATTTGACTACACAACTCATTCCTATGAAGGAACATTCAAAGTCACAAAACGGGCTCAACTCGGACTGAAAGTGCATTTAAAGCAATAAAAACTCAAAATGAGTGTCACGCCTAAACCAAAGGACTTATGCACACATTTCAACATGTATTTAGTTCAGGTTGACCTCCTGAAGCCTAAATGAGCATTAATTTGACTACACAACTCATTCCTATGAAGGAACATTCAAAGTAAAAAAACGGGCTCAACTCGGACTGAAAGTACATTTAAAGCAATAAAAACTGAAAATGAGTGTCACGCCTAAACCAAAGGACTTATGCACACATTTCAACATGTATTTAGTTCAGGTTGACCTCCTGAAGCCTAAATGAGCATTAATTTGACTACACAACTCATTCCTATGAAGGAACATTCAAAGTAAAAAAACGTGCTCAACTCGGACTGAAAGTACATTTAAAGCAATAAAAACTGAAAATGAGTGTCACGCCTAAACCAAAGGACTTATGCACACATTTCAACATGTATTTAGTTCAGGTTGACCTCCTGAAGCCTAAATGAGCATTAATTTGACTACACAACTCATTCCTATGAAGGTACATTCAAAGTCACAAAACGTGCTCAACTAGGCCTGAAAGTGCATTTAAAGCAATAAAAACTCAAAATGAGTGTCACGCCTAAACCAAAGGACTTATGCACACATTTCAACATGTATTTAGTTCAGGTTGACATTCTGAAGCCTAAATGAGCATTAATTTGACTACACAACTTATTCCTATGAAGATACATTCAAAGTAAAAAAACGGGCTCAACTCGGACTGAAAGTGCATTTAAAGCAATAAAAACTGAAAATGAGTGTCACGCCTAAACCAAAGGACTTATGCACACATTTCAACATGTATTTAGTTCAGGTTGACCTCCTGAAGCCTAAATGAGCATTAATTTGACTACACAACTCATTCCTATGAAGGTACATTCAAAGTCACAAAACGGGCTCAACTCGGACTGAAAGTGCATTTAAAGCAATAAAAACTGAAAATGAGTGTCACGCCTAAACCAAAGGACTTATGCACACATTTCAACATGTATTTAGTTCAGGTTGACCTCCTGAAGCCTAAATGAGCATTAATTTGACTACACAACTCATTCCTATGAAGGTACATTCAAAGTCACAAATCGTGCTCAACTAGGCCTGAAAGTGCATTTAAAGCAATAAAAACTCCAAATGAGTGTCACGCCTAAACCAAAGGACTTATGCACACATTTCAACATGTATTTAGTTCAGGTTGACCTCCTGAAGCCTAAATCACCATTAATTTGACTACACAACTTATTCCTATGAAGATACATTCAAAGTAAAAAAACGGGCTCAACTCGGACTGAAAGTGCATTTAAAGCAATAAAAACTGAAAATGAGTGTCACGCCTAAACCAAAGGACTTATGCACACATTTCAACATGTATTTAGTTCAGGTTGACGTCCTGAAGCCTAAATGAGCATTAATTTGACTACACAACTCATTCCTATGAAGGTACATTCAAAGTCACAAAACGTGCTCAACTAGGCCTGAAAGTGCATTTAAAGCAATAAAAACTCAAAATGAGTGTCACGCCTAAACCAAAGGACTTATGCACACATTTCAACATGTATTTAGTTCAGGTTGACCTCCTGAAGCCTAAATCACCATTAATTTGACTACACAACTTATTCCTATGAAGATACTTTCAAAGTAAAAAAACGGGCTCAACTCGGACTGAAAGTGCATTTAAAGCAATAAAAACTGAAAATGAGTGTCACGCCTAAACCAAAGGACTTATGCACACATTTCAACATGTATTTAGTTCAGGTTGACCTCCTGAAGCCTAAATGAGCATTAATTTGACTACACAACTCATTCCTATGAAGGAACATTCAAAGTCACAAAACGGGCTCAACTCGGACTGAAAGTGCATTTAAAGCAATAAAAACTCAAAATGAGTGTCACGCCTAAACCAAAGGACTTATGCACACATTTCAACATGTATTTAGTTCAGGTTGACCTCCTGAAGCCTAAATGAGCATTAATTTGACTACACAACTCATTCCTATGAAGGAACATTCAAAGTAAAAAAACGGGCTCAACTCGGACTGAAAGTACATTTAAAGCAATAAAAACTGAAAATGAGTGTCACGCCTAAACCAAAGGACTTATGCACACATTTCAACATGTATTTAGTTCAGGTTGACCTCCTGAAGCCTAAATGAGCATTAATTTGACTACACAACTCATTCCTATGAAGGAACATTCAAAGTAAAAAAACGTGCTCAACTCGGACTGAAAGTACATTTAAAGCAATAAAAACTGAAAATGAGTGTCACGCCTAAACCAAAGGACTTATGCACACATTTCAACATGTATTTAGTTCAGGTTGACCTCCTGAAGCCTAAATGAGCATTAATTTGACTACACAACTCATTCCTATGAAGGTACATTCAAAGTCACAAAACGTGCTCAACTAGGCCTGAAAGTGCATTTAAAGCAATAAAAACTCAAAATGAGTGTCACGCCTAAACCAAAGGACTTATGCACACATTTCAACATGTATTTAGTTCAGGTTGACATTCTGAAGCCTAAATGAGCATTAATTTGACTACACAACTTATTCCTATGAAGATACATTCAAAGTAAAAAAACGGGCTCAACTCGGACTGAAAGTGCATTTAAAGCAATAAAAACTGAAAATGAGTATCACGCCTAAACCAAAGGACTTATGCACACATTTCAACATGTATTTAGTTCAGGTTGACCTCCTGAAGCCTAAATGAGCATTAATTTGACTACACAACTCATTCCTATGAAGGTACATTCAAAGTCACAAAACGGGCTCAACTCGGACTGAAAGTGCATTTAAAGCAATAAAAACTGAAAATGAGTGTCACGCCTAAACCAAAGGACTTATGCACACATTTCAACATGTATTTAGTTCAGGTTGACCTCCTGAAGCCTAAATGAGCATTAATTTGACTACACAACTCATTCCTATGAAGGTACATTCAAAGTCACAAAACGTGCTCAACTCGGACTGAAAGTGCATTTAAAGCAATAAAAACTGAAAATGAGTGTCACGCCTAAACCAAAGGACTTATGCACACATTTCAACATGTATTTAGTTCAGGTTGACCTCCTGAAGCCTAAATGAGCATTAATTTGACTACACAACTCATTCCTATGAAGATACATTCAAAGTAAAAAAACGGGCTCAACTCGGACTGAAAGTGCATTTAAAGCAATAAAAACTCAAAATGAGTGTCACGCCTAAACCAAAGGACTTATGCACACATTTCAACATGTATTTAGTTCAGGTTGACGTCCTGAAGCCTAAATGAGCATTAATTTGACTACACAACTTATTCCTATGAAGATACATTCAAAGTAAAAAAACGTGCTCTACTCGGCCTGAAAATGCATTTAAAGCAATAAAAACTCAAAATGAGTGTCACGCCTAAACCAAAGGACTTATGCACACATTACAACATGTATTTAGTTCAGGTTGACCTCCTGAAGCCTAAATGAGCATTAATTTCACTACACAACTCATTCCTATGAAGGAACATTCAAAGTAAAAAAACGGGCTCACCTCGGACTGAAAGTACATTTAAAGCAATAAAAACTCAAAATGAGTGTCACGCCTAAACCAAAGGACTTATGCACACATTTCAACATGTATTTAGTTCAGGTTGACATTCTGAAGCATAAATGAGCATTAATTTGACTACACAACTTATTCCTATGAAGATACATTCAAAGTAAAAAAACGGGCTCAACTCGGACTGAAAGTGCATTTAAAGCAATAAAAACTGAAAATGAGTGTCACGCCTAAACCAAAGGACTTATGCACACATTTCAACATGTATTTAGTTCAGGTTGGCCTCCTGAAGCCTAAATGAGCATTAATTTGACTACACAACTCATTCCTATGAAGGTACATTCAAAGTCACAAAACGTGCTCAACTAGGCCTGAAAGTGCATTTAAAGCAATAAAAACTCAAAATGAGTGTCACGCCTAAACCAAAGTACTTATGCACACATTTCAACATGTATTTAGTTCAGGTTGACCTCCTGAAGCCTAAATCACCATTAATTTGACTACACAACTTATTCCTATGAAGATACATTCAAAGTAAAAAAACGGGCTCAACTCGGACTGAAAGTGCATTTAAAGCGATAAAAACTGAAAATGAGTGTCACGCCTAAACCAAAGGACTTATGCACACATTTCAAAATGTATTTAGTTCAGGTTGACCTCCTGAAGCCTAAATGAGCATTAATTTGACTACACAACTCATTCCTATGAAGGTACATTCAAAGTCACAAAACGGGCTCAACTCGGACTGAAAGTGCATTTAAAGCAATAAAAACTGAAAATGAGTGTCACGCCTAAACCAAAGGACTTATGCACACATTTCAACATGTATTTAGTTCAGGTTGACCTCCTGAAGCCTAAATGAGCATTAATTTGACTACACAACTTATTCCTATGAAGATACATTCAAAGTAAAAAAACGGGCTCAACTCGGACTGAAAGTGCATTTAAAGCAATAAAAACTGAAAATGAGTGTCACGCCTAAACCAAAGGACTTATGCACACATTTCAACATGTATTTAGTTCAGGTTGACGTCCTGAAGCCTAAATGAGCATTAATTTGACTACACAACTTATTCCTATGAAGATACATTCAAAGTAAAAAAACGTGCTCTACTGGGCCTGAAAATGCATTTAAAGCAATAAAAACTCAAAATGAGTGTCACGCCTAAACCAAAGGCCTTATGCACACATTTCAACATGTATTTAGTTCAGGTTGCCCTCCTGAAGCCTAAATGAGCATTAATTTGACTACACAACTCATTCCTATGAAGGAACATTCAAAGTAAAAAAACGGGCTCAACTCGGACTGAAAGTACATTTAAAGTAATAAAAACTGAAAATGAGTGTCACGCCTAAACCAAAGGACTTATGCACACATTTCAACATGTATTTAGTTCAGGTTGACCTCCTGAAGCCTAAATGAGCATTAATTTACCTACACAACTCATTCCTATGAAGATACATTCAAAGTCACAAAACGGGCTCAACTCGGACTGAAAGTGCATTTAAAGCAATAAAAACTCAAAATGAGTGTCACGCCTAAACCAAAGGACTTATGCACACATTTCAACATGTATTTAGTTCAGGTTGACCTCCTGAAGCCTAAATGAGCATTAATTTGACTACACAACTCATTCCTATGAAGGTACATTCAAAGTCACAAAACGTGCTCAACTAGGCCTGAAAGTGCATTTAAAGCAATAAAAACTCAAAATGAGTGTCACGCCTAAACCAATGGACTTATGCACACATTTCAACATGTATTTAGTTCAGGTTGACATTCTGAAGCCTAAATGAGCATTAATTTGACTACACAACTTATTCCTATGAAGATACATTCAAAGTAAAAAAACGGGCTCAACTCGGACTGAAAGTGCATTTAAAGCAATAAAAACTGAAAATGAGTGTCACGCCTAAACCAAAGGACTTATGCACACATTTCAAAATGTATTTAGTTCAGGTTGACCTCCTGAAGCCTAAATGAGCATTAATTTGACTACACAACTCATTCCTATGAAGGTACATTCAAAGTCACAAAACGGGCTCAACTAGGCCTGAAAGTGCATTTAAAGAAATAAAAACTCCAAATGAGTGTCACGCCTAAACCAAAGGACTTATGCACACATTTCAACATGTATTTAGTTCAGGTTGACCTCCTGAAGCCTAAATCACCATTAATTTGACTACACAACTTATTCCTATGAAGATACATTCAAAGTAAAAAAACGGGCTCAACTCGGACTGAAAGTGCATTTAAAGCAATAAAAACTGAAAATGAGTGTCACGCCTAAACCAAAGGACTTATGCACACATTTCAACATGTATTTAGTTCAGGTTGACGTCCTGAAGCCTAAATGAGCATTAATTTGACTACACAACTTATTCCTATGAAGATACATTCAAAGTAAAAAAACGTGCTCTACTGGGCCTGAAAATGCATTTAAAGCAATAAAAACTCAAAATGAGTGTCACGCCTAAACCAAAGGCCTTATGCACACATTTCAACATGTATTTAGTTCAGGTTGCCCTCCTGAAGCCTAAATGAGCATTAATTTGACTACACAACTCATTCCTATGAAGGAACATTCAAAGTAAAAAAACGGGCTCAACTCGGACTGAAAGTACATTTAAAGCAATAAAAACTGAAAATGAGTGTCACGCCTAAACCAAAGGACTTATGCACACATTTCAACATGTATTTAGTTCAGGTTGACCTCCTGAAGCCTAAATGAGCATTAATTTACCTACACAACTCATTCCTATGAAGATACATTCAAAGTCACAAAACGGGCTCAACTCGGACTGAAAGTGCATTTAAAGCAATAAAAACTCAAAATGAGTGTCACGCCTAAACCAAAGGACTTATGCACACATTTCAACATGTATTTAGTTCAGGTTGACGTCCTGAAGCCTAAATGAGCATTAATTTGACTACACAACTTATTCCTATGAAGATACATTCAAAGTAAAAAAACGTGCTCTACTCGGCCTGAAAATGCATTTAAAGCAATAAAAACTCAAAATGAGTGTCACGCCTAAACCAAAGGACTTATGCACACATTACAACATGTATTTAGTTCAGGTTGACATCCTGAAGCCTAAATGAGCATTAATTTGACTACACAACTCATTCCTATGAAGGAACATTCAAAGTAAAAAAACGGGCTCAACTCGGACTGAAAGTACATTTAAAGCAATAAAAACTGAAAATGAGTGTCACGCCTAAACCAAAGGACTTATGCACACATTTCAACATGTATTTAGTTCAGGTTGGCCTCCTGAAGCCTAAATGAGCATTAATTTGACTACACAACTCATTCCTATGAAGGTACATTCAAAGTCACAAAACGTGCTCAACTAGGCCTGAAAGTGCATTTAAAGCAATAAAAACTCAAAATGAGTGTCACGCCTAAACCAAAGTACTTATGCACACATTTCAACATGTATTTAGTTCAGGTTGACCTCCTGAAGCCTAAATCACCATTAATTTGACTACACAACTTATTCCTATGAAGATACATTCAAAGTAAAAAAACGGGCTCAACTCGGACTGAAAGTGCATTTAAAGCGATAAAAACTGAAAATGAGTGTCACGCCTAAACCAAAGGACTTATGCACACATTTCAAAATGTATTTAGTTCAGGTTGACCTCCTGAAGCCTAAATGAGCATTAATTTGACTACACAACTCATTCCTATGAAGGTACATTCAAAGTCACAAAACGGGCTCAACTCGGACTGAAAGTGCATTTAAAGCAATAAAAACTGAAAATGAGTGTCACGCCTAAACCAAAGGACTTATGCACACATTTCAACATGTATTTAGTTCAGGTTGACCTCCTGAAGCCTAAATGAGCATTAATTTGACTACACAACTTATTCCTATGAAGATACATTCAAAGTAAAAAAACGGGCTCAACTCGGACTGAAAGTGCATTTAAAGCAATAAAAACTGAAAATGAGTGTCACGCCTAAACCAAAGGACTTATGCACACATTTCAACATGTATTTAGTTCAGGTTGACGTCCTGAAGCCTAAATGAGCATTAATTTGACTACACAACTTATTCCTATGAAGATACATTCAAAGTAAAAAAACGTGCTCTACTGGGCCTGAAAATGCATTTAAAGCAATAAAAACTCAAAATGAGTGTCACGCCTAAACCAAAGGCCTTATGCACACATTTCAACATGTATTTAGTTCAGGTTGCCCTCCTGAAGCCTAAATGAGCATTAATTTGACTACACAACTCATTCCTATGAAGGAACATTCAAAGTAAAAAAACGGGCTCAACTCGGACTGAAAGTACATTTAAAGTAATAAAAACTGAAAATGAGTGTCACGCCTAAACCAAAGGACTTATGCACACATTTCAACATGTATTTAGTTCAGGTTGACCTCCTGAAGCCTAAATGAGCATTAATTTACCTACACAACTCATTCCTATGAAGATACATTCAAAGTCACAAAACGGGCTCAACTCGGACTGAAAGTGCATTTAAAGCAATAAAAACTCAAAATGAGTGTCACGCCTAAACCAAAGGACTTATGCACACATTTCAACATGTATTTAGTTCAGGTTGACCTCCTGAAGCCTAAATGAGCATTAATTTGACTACACAACTCATTCCTATGAAGGTACATTCAAAGTCACAAAACGTGCTCAACTAGGCCTGAAAGTGCATTTAAAGCAATAAAAACTCAAAATGAGTGTCACGCCTAAACCAATGGACTTATGCACACATTTCAACATGTATTTAGTTCAGGTTGACATTCTGAAGCCTAAATGAGCATTAATTTGACTACACAACTTATTCCTATGAAGATACATTCAAAGTAAAAAAACGGGCTCAACTCGGACTGAAAGTGCATTTAAAGCAATAAAAACTGAAAATGAGTGTCACGCCTAAACCAAAGGACTTATGCACACATTTCAAAATGTATTTAGTTCAGGTTGACCTCCTGAAGCCTAAATGAGCATTAATTTGACTACACAACTCATTCCTATGAAGGTACATTCAAAGTCACAAAACGGGCTCAACTCGGACTGAAAGTGCATTTAAAGCAATAAAAACTGAAAATGAGTGTCACGCCTAAACCAAAGGACTTATGCACACATTTCAACATGTATTTAGTTCAGGTTGACCTCCTGAAGCCTAAATGAGCATTAATTTGACTACACAACTCATTCCTATGAAGGTACATTCAAAGTCACAAAACGTGCTCAACTAGGCCTGAAAGTGCATTTAAAGAAATAAAAACTCCAAATGAGTGTCACGCCTAAACCAAAGGACTTATGCACACATTTCAACATGTATTTAGTTCAGGTTGACCTCCTGAAGCCTAAATCACCATTAATTTGACTACACAACTTATTCCTATGAAGATACATTCAAAGTAAAAAAACGGGCTCAACTCGGACTGAAAGTGCATTTAAAGCAATAAAAACTGAAAATGAGTGTCACGCCTAAACCAAAGGACTTATGCACACATTTCAACATGTATTTAGTTCAGGTTGACGTCCTGAAGCCTAAATGAGCATTAATTTGACTACACAACTTATTCCTATGAAGATACATTCAAAGTAAAAAAACGTGCTCTACTGGGCCTGAAAATGCATTTAAAGCAATAAAAACTCAAAATGAGTGTCACGCCTAAACCAAAGGCCTTATGCACACATTTCAACATGTATTTAGTTCAGGTTGCCCTCCTGAAGCCTAAATGAGCATTAATTTGACTACACAACTCATTCCTATGAAGGAACATTCAAAGTAAAAAAACGGGCTCAACTCGGACTGAAAGTACATTTAAAGCAATAAAAACTGAAAATGAGTGTCACGCCTAAACCAAAGGACTTATGCACACATTTCAACATGTATTTAGTTCAGGTTGACCTCCTGAAGCCTAAATGAGCATTAATTTACCTACACAACTCATTCCTATGAAGATACATTCAAAGTCACAAAACGGGCTCAACTCGGACTGAAAGTGCATTTAAAGCAATAAAAACTCAAAATGAGTGTCACGCCTAAACCAAAGGACTTATGCACACATTTCAACATGTATTTAGTTCAGGTTGACGTCCTGAAGCCTAAATGAGCATTAATTTGACTACACAACTTATTCCTATGAAGATACATTCAAAGTAAAAAAACGTGCTCTACTCGGCCTGAAAATGCATTTAAAGCAATAAAAACTCAAAATGAGTGTCACGCCTAAACCAAAGGACTTATGCACACATTACAACATGTATTTAGTTCAGGTTGACATCCTGAAGCCTAAATGAGCATTAATTTGACTACACAACTCATTCCTATGAAGGAACATTCAAAGTAAAAAAACGGGCTCAACTCGGACTGAAAGTACATTTAAAGCAATAAAAACTGAAAATGAGTGTCACGCCTAAACCAAAGGACTTATGCACACATTTCAACATGTATTTAGTTCAGGTTGACCTCCTGAAGCCTAAATGAGCATTAATTTGACTACACAACTCATTCCTATGAAGGTACATTCAAAGTCACAAAACGTGCTAACTAGGCCTGAAAGTGCATTTAAAGCAATAAAAACTCAAAATGAGTGTCACGCCTAAACCAATGGACTTATGCACACATTTCAACATGTATTTAGTTCAGGTTGACATTCTGAAGCCTAAATGAGCATTAATTTGACTACACAACTTATTCCTATGAAGATACATTCAAAGTAAAAAAACGGGCTCAACTCGGACTGAAAGTGCATTTAAAGCAATAAAAACTGAAAATGAGTGTCACGCCTAAACCAAAGGACTTATGCACACATTTCAACATGTATTTAGTTCAGGTTGACCTCCTGAAGACTAAATGAGCATTAATTTGACTACACAACTCATTCCTATGAAGGTACATTCAAAGTCACAAAACGGGCTCAACTCGGACTGAAAGTGCATTTAAAGCAATAAAAACTGAAAATGAGTGTCACGCCTAAACCAAAGGACTTATGCACACATTTCAACATGTATTTAGTTCAGGTTGACCTCCTGAAGCCTAAATGAGCATTAATTTGACTACACAACTCATTCCTATGAAGGTACATTCAAAGTCACAAAACGTGCTCTACTAGGCCTGAAAGTGCATTTAAAGCAATAAAAACTCCAAATGAGTGTCACGCCTAAACCAAAGGACTTATGCACACATTTCAACATGTATTTAGTTCAGGTTGACCTCCTGAAGCCTAAATCACCATTAATTTGACTACACAACTTATTCCTATGAAGATACATTCAAAGTAAAAAAACGGGCTCAACTCGGACTGAAAGTGCATTTAAAGCAATAAAAACTGAAAATGAGTGTCACGCCTAAACCAAAGGCCTTATGCACACATTTCAACATGTATTTAGTTCAGGTTGCCCTCCTGAAGCCTAAATGAGCATTAATTTGACTACACAACTCATTCCTATGAAGGAACATTCAATGTAAAAAAAACGGGCTCAACTCGGACTGAAAGTACATTTAAAGCAATAAAAACTGAAAATGAGTGTCACGCCTAAACCAAAGGACTTATGCACACATTTCAACATGTATTTAGTTCAGGTTGACCTCCTGAAGCCTAAATGAGCATTAATTTGACTACACAACTCATTCCTATGAAGGTACATTCAAAGTCACAAAACGGGCTCAACTCGGACTGAAAGTGCATTTAAAGCAATAAAAACTCAAAATGAGTGTCACGCCTAAACCAAAGGACTTATGCACACATTTCAACATGTATTTAGTTCAGGTTGACGTCCTGAAGCCTAAATGAGCATTAATTTGACTACACAACTTATTCCTATGAAGATACATTCAAAGTAAAAAAACGTGCTCTACTCGGCCTGAAAATGCATTTAAAGCAATAAAAACTCAAAATGAGTGTCACGCCTAAACCAAAGGACTTATGCACACATTACAACATGTATTTAGTTCAGGTTGACATCCTGAAGCCTAAATGAGCATTAATTTGACTACACAACTCATTCCTATGAAGGAACATTCAAAGTAAAAAAACGGGCTCAACTCGGACTGAAAGTACATTTAAAGCAATAAAAACTGAAAATGAGTGTCACGCCTAAACCAAAGGACTTATGCACACATTTCAACATGTATTTAGTTCAGGTTGACCTCCTGAAGCCTAAATGAGCATTAATTTGACTACACAACTCATTCCTATGAAGGTACATTCAAAGTCACAAAACGTGCTCAACTAGGCCTGAAAGTGCATTTAAAGCAATAAAAACTCAAAATGAGTGTCACGCCTAAACCAATGGACTTATGCACACATTTCAACATGTATTTAGTTCAGGTTGACATTCTGAAGCCTAAATGAGCATTAATTTGACTACACAACTTATTCCTATGAAGATACATTCAAAGTAAAAAAACGGGCTCAACTCGGACTGAAAGTGCATTTAAAGCAATAAAAACTGAAAATGAGTGTCACGCCTAAACCAAAGGACTTATGCACACATTTCAACATGTATTTAGTTCAGGTTGACCTCCTGAAGACTAAATGAGCATTAATTTGACTACACAACTCATTCCTATGAAGGTACATTCAAAGTCACAAAACGGGCTCAACTCGGACTGAAAGTGCATTTAAAGCAATAAAAACAGAAAATGAGTGTCACGCCTAAACCAAAGGACTTATGCACACATTTCAACATGTATTTAGTTCAGGTTGACCTCCTGAAGCCTAAATGAGCATTAATTTGACTACACAACTCATTCCTATGAAGGTACATTCAAAGTCACAAAACGTGCTCAACTCGGACTGAAAGTGCATTTAAAGCAATAAAAACTGAAAATGAGTGTCACGCCTAAACCAAAGGCCTTATGCACACATTTCAACATGTATTTAGTTCAGGTTGCCCTCCTGAAGCCTAAATGACCATTAATTTGACTACACAACTTATTCCTATGAAGATACATTCAAAGTAAAAAAACGGGCTCAACTCGGACTGAAAGTGCATTTAAAGCAATAAAAACTGAAAATGAGTGTCACGCCTAAACCAAAGGCCTTATGCACACATTTCAACATGTATTTAGTTCAGGTTGCCCTCCTGAAGCCTAAATGAGCATTAATTTGACTACACAACTCATTCCTATGAAGGAACATTCAATGTAAAAAAAACGGGCTCAACTCGGACTGAAAGTACATTTAAAGCAATAAAAACTGAAAATGAGTGTCACGCCTAAACCAAAGGACTTATGCACACATTTCAACATGTATTTAGTTCAGGTTGACCTCCTGAAGCCTAAATGAGCATTAATTTGACTACACAACTCATTCCTATGAAGGTACATTCAAAGTCACAAAACGGGCTCAACTCGGACTGAAAGTGCATTTAAAGCAATAAAAACTCAAAATGAGTGTCACGCCTAAACCAAAGGACTTATGCACACATTTCAACATGTATTTAGTTCAGGTTGACGTCCTGAAGCCTAAATGAGCATTAATTTGACTACACAACTTATTCCTATGAAGATACATTCAAAGTAAAAAAACGTGCTCTACTCGGCCTGAAAATGCATTTAAAGCAATAAAAACTCAAAATGAGTGTCACGCCTAAACCAAAGGACTTATGCACACATTACAACATGTATTTAGTTCAGGTTGACATCCTGAAGCCTAAATGAGCATTAATTTGACTACACAACTCATTCCTATGAAGGAACATTCAAAGTAAAAAAACGGGCTCAACTCGGACTGAAAGTACATTTAAAGCAATAAAAACTGAAAATGAGTGTCACGCCTAAACCAAAGGACTTATGCACACATTTCAACATGTATTTAGTTCAGGTTGACCTCCTGAAGCCTAAATGAGCATTAATTTGACTACACAACTCATTCCTATGAAGGTACATTCAAAGTCACAAAACGTGCTCAACTAGGCCTGAAAGTGCATTTAAAGCAATAAAAACTCAAAATGAGTGTCACGCCTAAACCAATGGACTTATGCACACATTTCAACATGTATTTAGTTCAGGTTGACATTCTGAAGCCTAAATGAGCATTAATTTGACTACACAACTTATTCCTATGAAGATACATTCAAAGTAAAAAAACGGGCTCAACTCGGACTGAAAGTGCATTTAAAGCAATAAAAACTGAAAATGAGTGTCACGCCTAAACCAAAGGACTTATGCACACATTTCAACATGTATTTAGTTCAGGTTGACCTCCTGAAGACTAAATGAGCATTAATTTGACTACACAACTCATTCCTATGAAGGTACATTCAAAGTCACAAAACGGGCTCAACTCGGACTGAAAGTGCATTTAAAGCAATAAAAACAGAAAATGAGTGTCACGCCTAAACCAAAGGACTTATGCACACATTTCAACATGTATTTAGTTCAGGTTGACCTCATGAAGCCTAAATGAGCATTAATTTGACTACACAACTCATTCCTATGAAGGAACATTCAATGTAAAAAAAACGGGCTCAACTCGGACTGAAAGTACATTTAAAGCAATAAAAACTGAAAATGAGTGTCACGCCTAAACCAAAGGACTTATGCACACATTTCAACATGTATTTAGTTCAGGTTGACCTCCTGAAGCCTAAATGAGCATTAATTTGACTACACAACTCATTCCTATGAAGGTACATTCAAAGTCACAAAACGGGCTCAACTCGGACTGAAAGTGCATTTAAAGCAATAAAAACTCAAAATGAGTGTCACGCCTAAACCAAAGGACTTATGCACACATTTCAACATGTATTTAGTTCAGGTTGACGTCCTGAAGCCTAAATGAGCATTAATTTGACTACACAACTTATTCCTATGAAGATACATTCAAAGTAAAAAAACGTGCTCTACTCGGCCTGAAAATGCATTTAAAGCAATAAAAACTCAAAATGAGTGTCACGCCTAAACCAATGGACTTATGCACACATTTCAACATGTATTTAGTTCAGGTTGACATTCTGAAGCCTAAATGAGCATTAATTTGACTACACAACTTATTCCTATGAAGATACATTCAAAGTAAAAAAACGGGCTCAACTCGGACTGAAAGTGCATTTAAAGCAATAAAAACTGAAAATTAGTGTCACGCCTAAACCAAAGGACTTATGCACACATTTCAACATGTATTTAGTTCAGGTTGACCTCCTGAAGACTAAATGAGCATTAATTTGACTACACAACTCATTCCTATGAAGGTACATTCAAAGTCACAAAACGTGCTCAACTAGGCCTGAAAGTGCATTTAAAGCAATAAAAACTCAAAATGAGTGTCACGCCTAAACCAAAGTACTTATGCACACATTACAACATGTATTTAGTTCAGGTTGACCTCCTGAAGCCTAAATGAGCATTAATTTGACTACACAACTCATTCCTATGAAGGAACATTCAAAGTAAAAAAACGGGCTCAACTCGGACTGAAAGTACATTTAAAGCACTAAAAACTGAAAATGAGTGTCACGCCTAAACCAAAGGACTTATGCACACATTTCAACATGTATTTAGTTCAGGTTGACCTCCTGAAGCCTAAATGAGCATTAATTTGACTACACAACTCATTCCTATGAAGGTACATTCAAAGTCACAAAACGTGCTCAACTAGGCCTGAAAGTGCATTTAAAGCAATAAAAACTCAAAATGAGTGTCACGCCTAAACCAAAGGACTTATGCACACATTTCAACATGTATTTAGTTCAGGTTGACATTCTGAAGCCTAAATGAGCATTAATTTGACTACACAACTTATTCCTATGAAGATACATTCAAAGTAAAATAACGGGCTCAACTCGGACTGAAAGTGCATTTAAAGCAAAAAAAACTGAAAATGAGTGTCACGCCTAAACCAAAGGACTTATGCACACATTTCAACATGTATTTAGTTCAGGTTGACCTCCTGAAGCCTAAATGAGCATTAATTTGACTACACAACTCATTCCTATGAAGGAACATTCAAAGTAAAAAAACGGGCTCAACTCGGACTGAAAGTGCATTTAAAGCAATAAAAACTCAAAATGAGTGTCACGCCTAAACCAAAGGACTTATGCACACATTTCAACATGTATTTAGTTCAGGTTGACCTCCTGAAGCCTAAATGAGCATTAATTTGACTACACAACTCATTCCTATGAAGGAACATTCAAAGTAAAAAAAACGGGCTCAACTCGGACTGAAAGTACATTTAAAGCAATAAAAACTGAAAATGAGTGTCACGCCTAAACCAAAGGACTTATGCACACATTTCAACATGTATTTAGTTCAGGTTGACCTCCTGAAGCCTAAATGAGCATTAATTTGACTACACAACTCATTCCTATGAAGGTACATTCAAAGTCACAAAACGGGCTCAACTCGGACTGAAAGTGCATTTAAAGCAATAAAAACTGAAAATGAGTGTCACGCCTAAACCAAAGGACTTATGCACACATTTCAACATGTATTTAGTTCAGGTTGACGTCCTGAAGCCTAAATGAGCATTAATTTGACTACACAACTTATTCCTATGAAGATACATTCAAAGTAAAAAAACGTGCTCTACTGGGCCTGAAAATGCATTTAAAGCAATAAAAACTCAAAATGAGTGTCACGCCTAAACCAAAGGCCTTATGCACACATTTCAACATGTATTTAGTTCAGGTTGCCCTCCTGAAGCCTAAATGAGCATTAATTTGACTACACAACTCATTCCTATGAAGGAACATTCAAAGTAAAAAAACGGGCTCAACTCGGACTGAAAGTACATCTAAAGCAATAAAAACTGAAAATGAGTGTCACGCCTAAACCAAAGGACTTATGCACACATTTCAACATGTATTTAGTTCAGGTTGACCTCCTGAAGCCTAAATGAGCATTAATTTGACTACACAACTCATTCCTATGAAGGTACATTCAAAGTCACAAAACGTGCTCAACTAGGCCTGAAAGTGCATTTAAAGCAATAAAAACTCAAAATGAGTGTCACGCCTAAACCAAAGGACTTATGCACACATTTCAACATGTATTTAGTTCAGGTTGACATTCTGAAGCCTAAATGAGCATTAATTTGACTACACAACTTATTCCTATGAAGATACATTCAAAGTAAAAAAACGGGCTCAACTCGGACTGAAAGTGCATTTAAAGCAATAAAAACTGAAAATGAGTGTCACGCCTAAACCAAAGGACTTATGCACACATTTCAACATGTATTTAGTTCAGGTTGACCTCCTGAAGCCTAAATGAGCATTAATTTGACTACACAACTCATTCCTATGAAGGTACATTCAAAGTCACAAAACGTGCTCAACTAGGCCTGAAAGTGCATTTAAAGCAATAAAAACTCAAAATGAGTGTCACGCCTAAACCAAAGGACTTATGCACACATTTCAACATGTATTTAGTTCAGGTTGACCTCCTGAAGCCTAAATGAGCATTAATTTGACTACACAACTCATTCCTATGAAGGTACATTCAAAGTCACAAAACGGGCTCAACTCGGACTGAAAGTACATTTAAAGCAATAAAAACTCAAAATGAGTGTCACGCCTAAACCAATGGACTTATGCACACATTTTAACATGTATTTAGTTCAGGTTGACATTCTGAAGCCTAAATGAGCATTAATTTGACTACACAACTTATTCCTATGAAGATACATTCAAAGTAAAAAAACGGGCTCAACTCGGACTGAAAGTGCATTTAAAGCAATAAAAACTGAAAATGAGTGTCACGCCTAAACCAAAGGACTTATGCACACATTTCAACATGTATTTAGTTCAGGTTGACCTCCTGAAGCCTAAATGAGCATTAATTTGACTACACAACTCATTCCTATGAAGGAACATTCAAAGTAAAAAAACGGGCTCAACTCGGACTGAAAGTACATTTAAAGCACTAAAAACTGAAAATGAGTGTCACGCCTAAACCAAAGGACTTATGCACACATTTCAACATGTATTTAGTTCAGGTTGACCTCCTGAAGACTAAATGAGCATTAATTTGACTACACAACTCATTCCTATGAAGGTACATTCAAAGTCACAAAACGTGCTCAACTAGGCCTGAAAGTGCATTTAAAGCAATAAAAACTCAAAATGAGTGTCACGCCTAAAACAAAGTACTTATGCACACATTACATGTATTTAGTTCAGGTTGACCTCCTGAAGCCTAAATGAGCATTAATTTGACTACACAACTCATTCCTATGAAGGAACATTCAAAGTAAAAAAACGGGCTCAACTCGGACTGAAAGTACATTTAAAGCACTAAAAACTGAAAATGAGTGTCACGCCTAAACCAAAGGACTTATGCACACATTTCAACATGTATTTAGTTCAGGTTGACCTCCTGAAGCCTAAATGAGCATTAATTTGACTACACAACTCATTCCTATGAAGGTACATTCAAAGTCACAAAACGTGCTCAACTAGGCCTGAAAGTGCATTTAAAGCAATAAAAACTCAAAATGAGTGTCACGCCTAAACCAAAGGACTTATGCACACATTTCAACATGTATTTAGTTCAGGTTGACCTCCTGAAGCCTAGATCGCCATTAATTTGACTACACAACTTATCCCTATGAAGATACATTCAAAGTAAAAAAACGGGCTCAACTCGGACTGAAAGTGCATTTAAAGCAATAAAAACTGAAAATGAGTGTCACGCCTAAACCAAAGGACTTATGCACACATTTCAACATGTATTTAGTTCAGGTTGACGTCCTGAAGCCTAAATGAGCATTAATTTGACTACACAACTTATTCCTATGAAGATACATTCAAAGTAAAAAAACGTGCTCTACTCGGCCTGAAAATGCATTTAAAGCAATAAAAACTCAAAATGAGTGTCACGCCTAAACCAAAGGCCTTATGCACACATTTCAACATGTATTTAGTTCAGGTTGACCTCCTGAAGCCTAAATGAGCATTAATTTGACTACACAACTCATTCCTATGAAGGTACATTCAAAGTCACAAAACGTGCTCAACTAGGCCTGAAAGTGCATTTAAAGCAATAAAAACTCAAAATGAGTGTCACGCCTAAACCAAAGGACTTAAGCACACATTTCAACATGTATTTAGTTCAGGTTGACCTCCTGAAGCCTAAATCACCATTAATTTGACTACACAACTTATTCCTATGAAGATACATTCAAAGTAAAAAAACGGGCTCAACTCGGACTGAAAGTGCATTTAAAGCAATAAAAACTCAAAATGAGTGTCACGCCTAAACCAAAGGACTTATGCACACATTTCAACATGTATTTAGTTCAGGTTGACATTCTGAAGCCTAAATGAGCATTAATTTGACTACACAACTCATTCCTATGAAGGAACATTCAAAGTAAAAAAACGGGCTCAACTCGGACTGAAAGTACATTTAAAGCAATAAAAACTGAAAATGAGTGTCACGCCTAAACCAAAGGACTTATGCACACATTTCAACATGTATTTAGTTCAGGTTGACCTCCTGAAGCCTAAATGAGCATTAATTTGACTACACAACTCATTCCTATGAAGGAACATTCAAAGTAAAAAAACGGGCTCAACTCGGACTGAAAGTGCATTTAAAGCAATAAAATCTCAAAATGAGTGTCACGCCTAAACCAAAGGACTTATGCACACATTTCAACATGTATTTAGTCCAGGTTGACGTCCTGAAGCCTAAATGAGCATTAATTTGACTACACAACTCATTCCTATGAAGGAACATTCAAAGTAAAAAAACGGGCTCAACTCGGACTGAAAGTGCATTTAAAGCAATAAAAACTGAAAATGAGTGTCACGCCTAAACCAAAGGATTTATACACACATTTCAACATGTATTTAGTTCAGGTTGACATTCTGAAGCCTAAATGAGCATTATTTTGTCTATACAACTCATTCCTATGAAGGTACATTCAAAGTCACAAAACGTGCTCAACTAGGCCTGAAAGTGCATTTAAAGCAATAAAATCTCAAAATGAGTTTCACGCCTAAATCAAAGGACTTATGCACACATTTCAACATGTATTTAGTTTAGGTTGATCTCCTGAAGCCTAAATGAGCATTAATTTGATCACACAACTCATTCCCATGAAGATACATTCAAAGTCAGTAAGTGCCCTGCTCTGTCTGGAAATGCATTTGAATCAATAAAAACTAAAATTGAGTGTCATGCCTAAACCAAAGGACGTCTGCACACATTTCAACGTCTAAAGTGTTGTTTCCGATGCGTGCTAGTGTATGTGTGCGTGCGTGTGTGAGAGTGTGTAGGTGTGTTCGTGTGTTTGTGTGTGTTTGTGTGGGTGCGTGCGTGTGTGTGCGTGTGTGTGTTGTGCGCACCCCCCCCAAAAAAGTACTGTATTTGGATAAAAATGACGAATTACTCGGAGGTTTTAACTTTTGCTTGCACTTGATTTGTTCTGACACCGACGACGTCCACCAATGACAGCCCGAGTGGATCTAGCCCACGTGGTGTGAGAGCAGGGGGAGGTGAAAAGATGCAAAGCCTAGGTGATTGGCTGTGCATCTTTCAGTCTTCCACGTGGGTTAGTCTTTGATCTTCAATCAGTGTCCAAATGTTGTTTACATGCGTAGCGTGTGCGGATGTGTGTGCCTCTCATGAGTTTGTGTGTGTGTTTGCGCGCGCGTGATCGTGTGCCCATACATGTGTGAGTGTTTCTTTGATCTAAATCATCGTTGGTGTGTTGTTTACGATACGTGCTCGTCTGTGCGTACTTTTGTGTGAGTGTGTGTGCGTGCGTTTGTGTGTGTGCTTGCTGCGTGCTGGCGCGCTCGGAAGCGTGTGTGTCACAGAGAAAGAGAGGGAGCGGGATCGCTGGCCTGTATGTACTCTATGTGAAACACACAGGACATTTGTAATTTCGTCCCTTTCACATTTTTTGGCTTTTTTAAAAATAAAACTTATTTTCATCAATGGTTCATAATGAGTGTCACGCCTAGACCAAATGACTTATGCACACATTTCAACATTTATTTAGTTCAGGTTGACCTCCTGAAGCCTAAATCACCATTAATTTGACTACACAACTTATTCCTATGAAGATACATTCAAAGTAAAAAAACGGGCTCAACTCGGACTGAAAGTGCATTTAAAGCAATAAAAACTGAAAATGAGTGTCACGCCTAAACCAAAGGACTTATGCACACATTTCAACATGTATTTAGTTCAGGTTGACGTCCTGAAGCCTAAATGAGCATTAATTTGACTACACAACTTATTCCTATGAAGATACATTCAAAGTAAAAAAACGTGCTCTACTCGGCCTGAAAATGCATTTAAACCAATAAAAACTCAAAATGAGTGTCACGCCTAAACCAAAGGCCTTATGCACACATTTCAACATGTATTTAGTTCAGGTTGACCTCCTGAAGCCTAAATGAGCATTAATTTGACTACACAACTCATTCCTATGAAGGAACATTCAAAGTAAAAAAACGGGCTCAACTCGGACTGAAAGTACATTTAAAGCAATAAAAACTGAAAATGAGTGTCACGCCTAAACCAAAGGACTTATGCACACATTTCAACATGTATTTAGTTCAGGTTGACCTCCTGAAGCCTAAATGAGCATTAATTTGACTACACAACTCATTCCTATGAAGGAACATTCAAAGTAAAAAAACGGGCTCAACTCGGACTGAAAGTGCATTTAAAGCAATAAAATCTCAAAATGAGTGTCACGCCTAAACCAAAGGACTTATGCACACATTTCAACATGTATTTAGTTCAGGTTGACGTCCTGAAGCCTAAATGAGCATTAATTTGACTACACAACTCATTCCTATGAAGGAACATTCAAAGTAAAAAAACGGGCTCAACTCGGACTGAAAGTGCATTTAAAGCAATAAAAACTGAAAATGAGTGTCACGCCTAA
Organism: Hippocampus zosterae; assembly: GCF_025434085.1. Taxonomy (NCBI): domain Eukaryota; kingdom Metazoa; phylum Chordata; class Actinopteri; order Syngnathiformes; family Syngnathidae; genus Hippocampus; species Hippocampus zosterae. The sequence goes on along the minus strand of NC_067461.1, from coordinate 24,142,375 downwards.
ACCAAAGGATTTATACACACATTTCAACATGTATTTAGTTCAGGTTGACATTCTGAAGCCTAAATGAGCATTATTTTGTCTATACAACTCATTCCTATGAAGGTACATTCAAAGTCACAAAACGTGCTCAACTAGGCCTGAAAGTGCATTTAAAGCAATAAAATCTCAAAATGAGTTTCACGCCTAAATCAAAGGACTTATGCACACATTTCAACATGTATTTAGTTTAGGTTGATCTCCTGAAGCCTAAATGAGCATTAATTTGATCACACAACTCATTCCCATGAAGATACATTCAAAGTCAGTAAGTGCCCTGCTCTGTCTGGAAATGCATTTGAATCAATAAAAACTAAAATTGAGTGTCATGCCTAAACCAAAGGACGTCTGCACACATTTCAACGTCTAAAGTGTTGTTTCCGATGCGTGCTAGTGTATGTGTGCGTGCGTGTGTGAGAGTGTGTAGGTGTGTTCGTGTGTTTGTGTGTGTTTGTGTGGGTGCGTGCGTGTGTGTGCGTGTGTGTGTTGTGCGCACCCCCCCCAAAAAAGTACTGTATTTGGATAAAAATGACGAATTACTCGGAGGTTTTAACTTTTGCTTGCACTTGATTTGTTCTGACACCGACGACGTCCACCAATGACAGCCCGAGTGGATCTAGCCCACGTGGTGTGAGAGCAGGGGGAGGTGAAAAGATGCAAAGCCTAGGTGATTGGCTGTGCATCTTTCAGTCTTCCACGTGGGTTAGTCTTTGATCTTCAATCAGTGTCCAAATGTTGTTTACATGCGTAGCGTGTGCGGATGTGTGTGCCTCTCATGAGTTTGTGTGTGTGTTTGCGCGCGCGTGATCGTGTGCCCATACATGTGTGAGTGTTTCTTTGATCTAAATCATCGTTGGAGTGTTGTTTACGATACGTGCTCGTCTGTGCGTACTTTTGTGTGAGTGTGTGTGCGTGCGTTTGTGTGTGTGCTTGCTGCGTGCTGGCGCGCTCGGAAGCGTGTGTGTCACAGAGAAAGAGAGGGAGCGGGACTCTATGTGAAACACACAGGACATTTGTAATTTCGTCCCTTTCACATTTTTTGGCTTTTTTAAAAATAAAACTTATTTTCATCAATGGTTCATAATGAGTGTCACGCCTAGACCAAATGACTTATGCACACATTTCAACATTTATTTAGTTCAGGTTGACCTCCTGAAGCCTAAATCACCATTAATTTGACTACACAACTTATTCCTATGAAGATACATTCAAAGTAAAAAAACGGGCTCAACTCGGACTGAAAGTGCATTTAAAGCAATAAAAACTGAAAATGAGTGTCACGCCTAAACCAAAGGACTTATGCACACATTTCAACATGTATTTAGTTCAGGTTGACGTCCTGAAGCCTAAATGAGCATTAATTTGACTACACAACTTATTCCTATGAAGATACATTCAAAGTAAAAAAACGTGCTCTACTCGGCCTGAAAATGCATTTAAACCAATAAAAACTCAAAATGAGTGTCACGCCTAAACCAAAGGCCTTATGCACACATTTCAACATGTATTTAGTTCAGGTTGACCTCCTGAAGCCTAAATGAGCATTAATTTGACTACACAACTCATTCCTATGAAGGAACATTCAAAGTAAAAAAACGGGCTCAACTCGGACTGAAAGTACATTTAAAGCAATAAAAACTGAAAATGAGTGTCACGCCTAAACCAAAGGCCTTATGCACACATTTCAACATGTATTTAGTTCAGGTTGACCTCCTGAAGCCTAAATGAGCATTAATTTGACTACACAACTCATTCCTATGAAGGAACATTCAAAGTAAAAAAACGGGCTCAACTCGGACTGAAAGTACATTTAAAGCAATAAAAACTGAAAATGAGTGTCACGCCTAAACCAAAGGACTTATGCACACATTTCAACATGTATTCAGTTCAGGTTGACCTCATGAAGCCTAAATGAGCATTAATTTGACTACACAACTCATTCCTATGAAGGAACATTCAAAGTAAAAAAACGGGCTCAACTCGGACTGAAAGTACATTTAAAGCAATAAAAACTGAAAATGAGTGTCACGCCTAAACCAAAGGACTTATGCACACATTTCAACATGTATTCAGTTCAGGTTGACATTCTGAAGCCTAAATGAGCATTAATTTGACTACACAACTTATTCCTATGAAGATACATTCAAAGTAAAAAAACGGGCTCAACTCGGACTGAAAGTGCATTTAAAGCAATAAAAACTGAAAATGAGTGTCACGCCTAAACCAAAGGACTTATGCACACATTTCAACATGTATTTAGTTCAGGTTGACCTCCTGAAGCCTAAATGAGCATTAATTTGACTACACAACTCATTCCTATGAAGGTACATTCAAAGTCACAAAACGTGCTCAACTCGGACTGAAAGTACATTTAAAGCAATAAAAACTGAAAATGAGTGTCACGCCTAAACCAAAGGACTTATGCACACATTTCAACATGTATTCAGTTCAGGTTGACCTCCTGAAGCCTAAATGAGCATTAATTTGACTACACAACTCATTCCTATGAAGGAACATTCAAAGTAAAAAAACGGGCTCAACTCGGACTGAAAGTACATTTAAAGCAATAAAAACTGAAAATGAGTGTCACGCCTAAACCAAAGGACTTATGCACACATTTCAACATGTATTCAGTTCAGGTTGACATTCTGAAGCCTAAATGAGCATTAATTTGACTACACAACTTATTCCTATGAAGATACATTCAAAGTAAAAAAACGGGCTCAACTCGGACTGAAAGTGAATTTAAAGCAATAAAAACTCAAAATGAGTGTCACGCCTAAACCAAAGGCCTTATGCACACATTTCAACATGTATTTAGTTCAGGTTGACCTCCTGAAGCCTAAATGAGCATTAATTTGACTACACAACTCATTCCTATGAAGATACATTCAAAGTAAAAAAACGGGCTCAACTCGGACTGAAAGTACATTTAAAGCAATAAAAACTGAAAATGAGTGTCACGCCTAAACCAAAGGACTTATGCACACATTTCAACATGTATTTAGTTCAGGTTGACCTCCTGAAGCCTAAATGAGCATTAATTTGACTACACAACTCATTCCTATGAAGGTACATTCAAAGTCAAAAAACGTGCTCAACTAGGCCTGAAAGTGCATTTAAAGCAATAAAAACTCAAAATGAGTGTCACGCCTAAACCAAAGGACTTATGCACACATTTCAACATGTATTTAGTTCAGGTTGACCTCCTGAAGCCTAAATCACCATTAATTTGACTACACAACTCATTCCTATGAAGGTACATTCAAAGTCACAAAACGGGCTCAACTCGGACTGAAAGTGCATTTAAAGCAATAAAAACTGAAAATGAGTGTCACGCCTAAACCAAAGGACTTATGCACACATTTCAACATGTATTCAGTTCAGGTTGACATTCTGAAGCCTAAATGAGCATTAATTTGACTACACAACTTATTCCTATGAAGATACATTCAAAGTAAAAAAACGGGCTCAACTCGGACTGAAAGTGCATTTAAAGCAATAAAAACTCAAAATGAGTGTCACGCCTAAACCAAAGGCCTTATGCACACATTTCAACATGTATTTAGTTCAGGTTGACCTCCTGAAGCCTAAATGAGCATTAATTTGACTACACAACTCATTCCTATGAAGATACATTCAAAGTAAAAAAACGGGCTCAACTCGGACTGAAAGTACATTTAAAGCAATAAAAACTGAAAATGAGTGTCACGCCTAAACCAAAGGACTTATGCACACATTTCAACATGTATTTAGTTCAGGTTGACCTCCTGAAGCCTAAATGAGCATTAATTTGACTACACAACTCATTCCTATGAAGGTACATTCAAAGTCACAAAACGTGCTCAACTAGGCCTGAAAGTGCATTTAAAGCAATAAAAACTCAAAATGAGTGTCACGCCTAAACCAAAGGACTTATGCACACATTTCAACATGTATTTAGTTCAGGTTGACCTCCTGAAGCCTAAATCACCATTAATTTGACTACACAACTTATTCCTATGAAGATACATTCAAAGTAAAAAAACGGGCTCAACTCGGACTGAAAGTGCATTTAAAGCAATAAAAACTGAAAATGAGTGTCACGCCTAAACCAAAGGACTTAAGCACACATTTCAACATGTATTTAGTTCAGGTTGACCTCCTGAAGCCTAAATCACCATTAATTTGACTACACAACTTATTCCTATGAAGATACATTCAAAGTAAAAAAACGGGCTCAACTCGGACTGAAAGTGCATTTAAAGCAATAAAAACTGAAAACTAGTGTCACGCCTAAACCAAAGGACTTATGCACACATTTCAACATGTATTTAGTTCAGGTTGACCTCCTGAAGCCTAAATGAGCATTAATTTGACTACACAACTCATTCCTATGAAGGTACATTCAAAGTCACAAAACGGGCTCAACTCGGACTGAAAGTGCAGTTAAAGCAATAAAAACTGAAAATGAGTGTCACGCCTAAACCAAAGGACTTATGCACACATTTCAACATGTATTTAGTTCAGGTTGACCTCCTGAAGCCTAAATGAGCATTAATTTGACTACACAACTTATTCCTATGAAGGAACATTCAAAGTAAAAAAACGGGCTCAACTCGGACTGAAAGTGCATTTAAAGCAATAAAAACTGAAAATGAGTGTCACGCCTAAACCAAAGGACTTATGCACACATTTCAACATGTATTTAGTTCAGGTTGACCTCCTGAAGCCTAAATGAGCATTAATTTGACTACACAACTCATTCCTATGAAGGTATATTCAAAGTAAAAAAACGGGCTCAACTCGGACTGAAAGTGCATTTAAAGCAATAAAAACTGAAAATGAGTGTCACGCCTAAACCAAAGGACTTATGCACACATTTCAACATGTATTTAGTTCAGGTTGACGTCCTGAAGCCTAAATGAGCATTAATTTGACTACACAACTTATTCCTATGAAGATACATTCAAAGTAAAAAAACGTGCTCTACTGGGCCTGAAAATGCATTTAAAGCAATAAAAACTCAAAATGAGTGTCACGCCTAAACCAAAGGCCTTATGCACACATTTCAACATGTATTTAGTTCAGGTTGCCCTCCTGAAGCCTAAATGAGCATTAATTTGACTACACAACTCATTCCTATGAAGGAACATTCAAAGTAAAAAAACGGGCTCAACTCGGACTGAAAGTACATCTAAAGCAATAAAAACTGAAAATGAGTGTCACGCCTAAACCAAAGGACTTATGCACACATTTCAACATGTATTTAGTTCAGGTTGACCTCCTGAAGCCTAAATGAGCATTAATTTGACTACACAACTCATTCCTATGAAGGTACATTCAAAGTCACAAAACGTGCTCAACTAGGCCTGAAAGTGCATTTAAAGCAATAAAAACTCAAAATGAGTGTCACGCCTAAACCAAAGGACTTATGCACACATTTCAACATGTATTTAGTTCAGGTTGACATTCTGAAGCCTAAATGAGCATTAATTTGACTACACAACTTATTCCTATGAAGATACATTCAAAGTAAAAAAACGGGCTCAACTCGGACTGAAAGTGCATTTAAAGCAATAAAAACTGAAAATGAGTGTCACGCCTAAACCAAAGGACTTATGCACACATTTCAACATGTATTTAGTTCAGGTTGACCTCCTGAAGCCTAAATCACCATTAATTTGACTACACAACTTATTCCTATGAAGATACATTCAAAGTAAAAAAACGGGCTCAACTCGGACTGAAAGTGCATTTAAAGCAATAAAAACTGAAAATGAGTGTCACGCCTAAACCAAAGGACTTAAGCACACATTTCAACATGTATTTAGTTCAGGTTGACCTCCTGAAGCCTAAATCACCATTAATTTGACTACACAACTTATTCCTATGAAGATACATTCAAAGTAAAAAAACGGGCTCAACTCGGACTGAAAGTGCATTTAAAGCAATAAAAACTGAAAATGAGTGTCACGCCTAAACCAAAGGACTTATGCACACATTTCAACATGTATTTAGTTCAGGTTGACCTCCTGAAGCCTAAATGAGCATTAATTTGACTACACAACTCATTCCTATGAAGGTACATTCAAAGTCACAAAACGGGCTCAACTCGGACTGAAAGTGCAGTTAAAGCAATAAAAACTGAAAATGAGTGTCACGCCTAAACCAAAGGACTTATGCACACATTTCAACATGTATTTAGTTCAGGTTGACCTCCTGAAGCCTAAATCACCATTAATTTGACTACACAACTTATTCCTATGAAGGAACATTCAAAGTAAAAAAACGGGCTCAACTCGGACTGAAAGTGCATTTAAAGCAATAAAAACTGAAAATGAGTGTCACGCCTAAACCAAAGGACTTAAGCACACATTTCAACATGTATTTAGTTCAGGTTGACCTCCTGAAGCCTAAATCACCATTAATTTGACTACACAACTTATTCCTATGAAGATACATTCAAAGTAAAAAAACGGGCTCAACTCGGACTGAAAGTGCATTTAAAGCAATAAAAACTGAAAATGAGTGTCACGCCTAAACCAAAGGACTTATGCACACATTTCAACATGTATTTAGTTCAGGTTGACCTCCTGAAGCCTAAATGAGCATTAATTTGACTACACAACTCATTCCTATGAAGGTACATTCAAAGTCACAAAACGGGCTCAACTCGGACTGAAAGTGCATTTAAAGCAATAAAAACTGAAAATGAGTGTCACGCCTAAACCAAAGGACTTATGCACACATTTCAACATGTATTTAGTTCAGGTTGACCTCCTGAAGCCTAAATGAGCATTAATTTGACTACACAACTCATTCCTATGAAGGTATATTCAAAGTAAAAAAACGGGCTCAACTCGGACTGAAAGTGCATTTAAAGCAATAAAAACTGAAAATGAGTGTCACGCCTAAACCAAAGGACTTATGCACACATTTCAACATGTATTTAGTTCAGGTTGACCTCCTGAAGCCTAAATCACCATTAATTTGACTACACAACTTATTCCTATGAAGATACATTCAAAGTAAAAAAACGTGCTCTACTCGGCCTGAAAATGCATTTAAACCAATAAAAACTCAAAATGAGTGTCACGCCTAAACCAAAGGCCTTATGCACACATTTCAACATGTATTTAGTTCAGGTTGACCTCCTGAAGCCTAAATGAGCATTAATTTGACTACACAACTCATTCCTATGAAGGAACATTCAAAGTAAAAAAACGGGCTCAACTCGGACTGAAAGTACATTTAAAGCAATAAAAACTGAAAATGAGTGTCACGCCTAAACCAAAGGACTTATGCACACATTTCAACATGTATTTAGTTCAGGTTGACCTCCTGAAGCCTAAATGAGCATTAATTTGACTACACAACTCATTCCTATGAAGGAACATTCAAAGTAAAAAAACGGGCTCAACTCGGACTGAAAGTGCATTTAAAGCAATAAAATCTCAAAATGAGTGTCACGCCTAAACCAAAGGACTTATGCACACATTTCAACATGTATTTAGTTCAGGTTGACGTCCTGAAGCCTAAATGAGCATTAATTTGACTACACAACTCATTCCTATGAAGGAACATTCAAAGTAAAAAAACGGGCTCAACTCGGACTGAAAGTGCATTTAAAGCAATAAAAACTGAAAATGAGTGTCACGCCTAAACCAAAGGATTTATACACACATTTCAACATGTATTTAGTTCAGGTTGACATTCTGAAGCCTAAATGAGCATTATTTTGTCTATACAACTCATTCCTATGAAGGTACATTCAAAGTCACAAAACGTGCTCAACTAGGCCTGAAAGTGCATTTAAAGCAATAAAATCTCAAAATGAGTTTCACGCCTAAATCAAAGGACTTATGCACACATTTCAACATGTATTTAGTTTAGGTTGATCTCCTGAAGCCTAAATGAGCATTAATTTGATCACACAACTCATTCCCATGAAGATACATTCAAAGTCAGTAAGTGCCCTGCTCTGTCTGGAAATGCATTTGAATCAATAAAAACTAAAATTGAGTGTCATGCCTAAACCAAAGGACGTCTGCACACATTTCAACGTCTAAAGTGTTGTTTCCGATGCGTGCTAGTGTATGTGTGCGTGCGTGTGTGAGAGTGTGTAGGTGTGTTCGTGTGTTTGTGTGTGTTTGTGTGGGTGCGTGCGTGTGTGTGCGTGTGTGTGTTGTGCGCACCCCCCCCAAAAAAGTACTGTATTTGGATAAAAATGACGAATTACTCGGAGGTTTTAACTTTTGCTTGCACTTGATTTGTTCTGACACCGACGACGTCCACCAATGACAGCCCGAGTGGATCTAGCCCACGTGGTGTGAGAGCAGGGGGAGGTGAAAAGATGCAAAGCCTAGGTGATTGGCTGTGCATCTTTCAGTCTTCCACGTGGGTTAGTCTTTGATCTTCAATCAGTGTCCAAA